>NC_068994.1:32207698-32208532 GCF_001194135.2 Octopus bimaculoides
TGTGTGTGTGTGTGTGTGTGTATAGATATATATGCGTGTAGAGAGGAAGAATAAATACGGTTAGGCAGCTTTTTAATGTTTTCTACAAATGTTTCCATACCTAAGACTAGAATTGGTAGCTTACCATAATAATACTACCGGCTATTTGGGAATTCTAAGGGTGAACGAGCTCTATTTGTACTCTAATACGTTCTTAACTGAACACACCTCAACTATATATGCATGTATTTATGAATATAAATATGTATATGCATATGCACACAGACATACACAACGCCCGCACGCGCACGCACCCACACACATATTTATATATAAGAGACTGCGACACGCTGTCTGCGTTTAACCCGTGCTCCTATACGATACAAACAGTAAACTTATCCCATTTCCAGCACTTTTTGACAAATTGTGTTGTGAAGAAAACAAGATTTGTCTTCTAACAGTCAATGTGCTACAAATAAATACAACTAATGTTTGTATACGTGGAATCTTCAACTGGAAATGATATTTTTTCCATCGCTTTTGTTAAATAGAAACAGAAGAATTCTATATTGAGACACATTCATACCACACAGACACACTTATATATCCGTACGTTTATATACATATACATACATACTTACATACACACAGATACACGCGCGCACAAACACACACATACACACATACACACACACACATCTACATACCTATATGAATATATATTTATATATAAACACATATTTCTGTACGTACATATACATACATGCATATGTATACACAGACATATATATGTAAATGCGTGTGTATTCATATATATATGTATATATATATATATATATATATATATATATATAT
>NC_068994.1:32209327-32212408 GCF_001194135.2 Octopus bimaculoides
ATATATATATGAATGTTGGGTATGTTACTAGTAGTACGCCGAGAAAGCACGTTCATGCACGGCAATTAAACAATTGCCGCTTGATCTACCTCAGGAATTCCTCAGAGTACGTTGAGTATAAAACAAATGATAGAGACGGAGAATGGAATACACGGGAAACTTTATTGCTCACAACGATCGTTTCGACACTTCCTGCATCGATCCATCGTGGGTTGGAAACTATACAACAGTTGTTGTGCATCCCTCGATGCGGAAGCGTTTCGTCAGGTGACGTAGTAAGATGTTTCCCGTTAAATGAACTATGTTTCACTAGGATTTAATCCAGTATGTTGTTAGTGACCGTAGTTTTATTATTTACAATTTTTACAATTCACAATATTGAAACAAACTAGTACTTTCATGCGTTGCACAATCATCAGATTTATGTAGTGACAGTCGTGTTCCACAATCGATAACTAATGTGTGTGTGTGTGTATATGTATACATATGTGTGTATGTGTGTATGTATGTATGTATGTATGTATGTATGTGTGTATGTATGTATGTATGTATGTATGTATGCATGCATGCATGTATGTATATATATATATATGTATGTATGTATGTATGTATGTTTATATATATATATATATATATATATATATATATATATGCATGTATATATGTGAGTATGTATGTACAGGTGTGTGTATGCAAGTGTGCATATAAAGATCCGCTTCGGTCATGACTACAAGGATAAATGAGAAGCGAGAAGGTAAATAAATTGTTAGCGGATCTGAAGAAACAATAGTCATCTTTAATCCAAAGGCGAGATATCAGTCAGGCAACAGTAAAAGCTAGCTACCTTGTTGCTTGAGAAATAGCATTAGCATCAAAGCTGTACTGTGAGGGTGAGTTCGTGAATAAATGCATACTGAAGGCTGCAGAAATTGTATGTCCTTTTGCCAACATTAGCCTGACGAGAAACGCTGTGGCAAATAGGATTTCAGATCTTTCTGCAGATTTGAACAGGCAACAGAAGCACAAAGTGAAGTCATTTATTGCATTTTCGGTTGCAATTGATGAGAGCACGAACATTACGGATGTTGCGCAACTGGCCATATTCCTTCGTAGTGTAGGCGAGACTTTGACCGTCACCGAGGAGTTCCTGGAGTTGGTTCCTATGATGGACACCACAACAGCAAATGACATTTTCATCTCTCTTGTTGGAGCGCTGGATAGGGTCGGAGTGGACTGGGCCCGTGCTGTCAGCGTGGCTACAGATGGCGCTCCATCAATGGGAGAAAAGCAGGTGTTGTAACGCAGTTCAGAGAGAAAGTACAGACTACAAATGGAGGACATGACTTTTGGATACTTCACTGCATTTACATCTGGAGGCGTTGTGTTGGAAGTCGGTCAAAATGGATTACGTTATGGAAGTGGTTGACCGAACTGTTAATTTCATCCGAACTAGAGGTCTGAATCATCATCAGTTTGACAATCTTCTCAGTGATATAGGCGTTACCTATTGCTTGCCGTATCACACCGAGGTAAGGTGGTTAAGCCGAGGTGTCGTGTTGAAACGTTTCTTTAATCTACATGAAGAAATTGAACAGTTCATGGAGGAAAAGGGCAAACGAGTGCAAGATTTAGCATTTAGCGTGGATATTACAGAGCACTTGAATAATTTGAACAAAATGCTGCAAGGCCGTAAAAAAGTTGTCACACAATATTTTGAAAGCATACGCACGTTCAAGTGGAAGCTAACTTTGTGGAGACACAACTGTCAGGTGGTGACTCTACTCATTTTCCTTGTCTAAAAGATGTGGTTGCGACCACAGATAATGTTGACATGAATCGGTACAAAGACAATATCACGGGATTGCTGCGGGAGTTTGAGCAACAGTTCCAGATTTTTGATGAACTTGAGACAGATTTCACAGATTTTTCGCTCACCATTTACAGTCAACGCCTCTGATCTGCCCATCAACATCCAACTTGAAATGGTTGACTTGTAGTGTGATTCAGATTTGAAGAACAAATTTACTTCGGTGGACTTGGACACATTTTATCAGTATCTCTTGCCAAAGCACCCCAAATTGACAGCCCTTGCTGCGAAAGTTTTGTACATGTTTGGGAACTTACCTTTGTGAACAAGTTTTTCTCTGTAATGAGCATCAATGAAACAAAGCTGCCCTCAAGGTTAACCCATAAGCACCTAAATGACATCCTAAAATTGGCTGCTACTCAGAATTTGATGCATGATATTAATACACTTGTGAAGGAGAAAAAATGCCAAGTTCCAGGAACATACTGAAAATAAATGATGAAAAAGAATAAAAGTGTTTTTAAATGTTTTTCAAAGTGTTCTGTTTTTAAATTTATAAATTGTATACGTTTACAAGGTAGTGTAATAATACAGTCTTCTTTAACAGTTCCCACTTTCACTTGGTCAATGAACATACTGTTCTTCAAACATGAACATTTTCAGATTGTACTTTTTTTACACTAAAACAAAGGGAAAATTTTGAAATTGCTATTTGTGGGTTCTTATGCCATGATTTTACTGGTCCGGCTCGCTTGAGATCAAATTGGATTGAAATGTGGCCCGCGAACTAAAATGAGTTTGACACCCCTACTGTAAAAGGTAGTGATAGATAGGCTGATAGCTGGATGTATATACAAATGGATAGATTGTGGAAGTGAGAAGAATTGAGAAATGTCAAAAGAATTATTCAAAGTTGACTAACAAAAGTGAGAACCCAAAAGTGATTATTGGATTGAGAGAAGAACTGAAAGTTTGGAAGAAGAAATAGTCTGAAGTTGTAAAAGACAGGTGATAAGAATGAGTAGAAATGTGGAGCGAAGATGACTGGATAGAGAGAAGGGTTGAAGATGGCAGGAGACATACCTTAACTTATACGCGCGCGCGCGCACACACACACACACACACACACACACACACACACACACACATTTGCACGCGCTGAATGAGTAGTAATGGAGAGTAATGACTGGATAGAGAGAAGAATTAGAGATTGCAAGAAAAATATCCTAACTTGTACTCTCTCCATCTCTTCCTCTATCCCACGCACATACAAA
>NC_068994.1:32212418-32214706 GCF_001194135.2 Octopus bimaculoides
AGCTATATGTACATATATATATATTTTTTTATATATACACACATATACACGTATAATATATAATAAAAAATTATATATATGAATTTATAATACATTATATATAATATATTATGTACAATATATATTTATATTGTATATATATATATATATATACATACATATAAAATATATAATTATATCATGAGTATATATATATGTATATATATATATATATATATACATATCTGTGTGTGTGTGTGTGTTTATATACACAAATACACACAAGCAGTAGAACAATATTGATGATCAGATAGTGAGTTTAGAATGACAGAAGAAAACTGGTTAACATTATAGTAGAGAATATTGGAAATCTCGAATGCGGTTTTATTTCGCGCGCGCACTCACACACTCACACACACAAAGTCCAAAATGGCTTGCAACATTACTAGTCATGTCAGGTCTAAAACTCTGTGCTTGGGTTGTGAAAGAATGAAGAGTGTCAAACATCAATCAAGACCACCTGAGGTAGCGGGTCTGCGCTATTCAACGTGATCACTTTCCTTGCTAGACATAACAACTAAATCTCCCCCAAAATTACATTTTATTCTCTTAAGAAAAAAAAAATGCCAAAAGAAATAGTGTCTGGTATGATGTTATCTTAGACGTACTATAAGATGGAGTGGTTGTGGCTGGAATGTCTTTTGTCACGGGCTTGTTTGATTCAGGTTTGATTTGGGGTAATACATCACCACTATTACTACAATAATCAACATCGACAGCAACAACGGTTTCAAATTCTGTCTCAAGACCAGCAATTTCGGGGAAGAGGGTAAATCAATTACATTAGCCGCCAGTGCTTAACTGGTACTTATTTTATCGGCCAAATTCGACAGACGAAATACCGCTTAGCATTTTGCCCTATGTACAGCCAGCTCGCTGTCTTAACAACCACAGTAATAATACCGTCTGCTAAAGGCACAAGGCCTGAAATTTGGTGGGAGGGGGATAGTCGATTACATCGACCCCAGTGCTCAAATGCTACTTACTTCATTGAACCAGAAAGGATGAAAGGTAAAGTCGACCTCGGCAGAATTTGAACTCAGAAAATAAAGATGGATAAAATGTCGTTAAGTATTTTGCCCGGCGGCATGCTAACAACGACAATGACAATAGTTTCAAATTTTGGCATAAGGCCAGCATTTTCAGGAGAAAGATTAAGTCGATTATATCGACACCAGTGTTCCACTGATACTTATTTTATCGACTCCGAAAGGATGAAAGGTATAGTAGACCTCGGTGGAATTTGAACTCAGAACGTAGACAGACGAAATGCCGCTAAGCATTTTCCCAGCGCGCTAACAACGGCGGTAATAATAGTTTCAAATTTTGCCACAAGGACAGCTATTTTGGGAAAGCGAATGAGTCGTTTACATCGACCCCAATGTCTCCATGGTACTTAATTTATCGACCCCGAAAGGATGAAAAGCAAAGTCGACCTCGGCGGAATTTGAACTCAGAACGTAAAGGCAGGCGAAATACCGCTAAGCATTTCGCCCGGTGTGCTAACAACGACAGAAATAATAACAACAAAAATAATCCAGTCTACTATAAGCACAAGGCCTGAATTTGGTGAGAGGGGACCAGTCGATTAGATCGATACCAGTACACAACTGGTGCTTAATTTATCGACCCCTAAAGGATGAAAGGCAAAGTTGACCTCGGCGGAATTTGAACTCAGAATGTAGCAGCAGACGATATGCCGCGAAGCGTTTTGCTCGGCGCGCTAACAACGACGGTAACAATAACAACAGAAATAATTCTGTGACTACAAATATTTTCAATATTAAACAATGAGACAATGAAAAAACTTCTATGTGGTCGTTCGAAATGCTAGAAACAGCAACCGTATCTCACTCAAATTACTATCTTAAAGAGTGGAAGGACACTGGATAATGTAGTCCGGGATGCTCAAAGCTCGAGACAACACTGGCAACAACAACAACAACAACAACAACAACATAAAAGAATAAACCAAATTACATAATGATAAACTGAATAGCTGTAATGATAATCACTCACAAGTTAACCGTTGATGAAAGATGTAGCACTACTCTACAATAGAGCAAAGCATCACAATAAATCTGTTTCATGAAGAGCAGGCATGGCTGTGTAGCTAAGAAGCGCTCCCTTTGCAACCGCATGGTTATGAGTTCAGTCTTACTGCGCAGCACCTTAGGCAAATGTCTTCTACTGGAAATTGTGGGGAAGTACGTCGTGTTATATATGCGTATATATATATATATATATAT
>NC_068994.1:32215176-32218999 GCF_001194135.2 Octopus bimaculoides
GGAATAGACATACACATTACGTGGACTTTCATCCTTCATCAGCTGTCGACCAAATTCATCACAATTTTGATCCCTTATCGATAAAAATACTGTTCAATTTGGTGGCGTCAACAGCAAAATGCTGCGGGAGTATAAATGAGCAAGCATAAGGGATATAACGGGGAAAGTACAAAAAAAAAAAATAAATAAAAAGACAGGGTTTTTAGACCGAACGGTAAAAAGGACGATTTATGAGGAGCACAAGAAAACGTATACAAGACGGAAAGGCATATGTCCACTTGCAATCGCTTGGCAACCGGTGTTGGTTTGTCCCTGTTACTTAACGCTCCGACAAAAGAAAACGACATAATAAGCAAGCAGCTTAACCACACAACCATACTTGCGCCTGTCGTATATGTATATCGTATATGTATATATACATACATATATACGCATATAAACACATACAACCACATATATATATTGCTTCCTTTACAATCAGTGATCAGCTTCGACCTCAATAACAAGTGCACCTAATTGTAGTTTGCATCCAGCTTCTAGTCATTAGTACCAGATAATTCGAAATTGTTAGGAGTCTCGCTCACAATATGAACGTATATACGTGCCTAGAATTATGTGAATAATTATTTGCTAGTTTGTAATTGTCTATCGAATCTAACAATGTCCAGCCATCTCCTTCTTCCCGTGTATATTCTTTGATGATTGCTCACCTCAATCCTTGATCGCAGAGGGAAGGGGCCAGCAGGGCTGGTGCTACATCTAAGACACACTTAATGTTTGCCAAGGGTCTAAAATATGGGTGCGCCATACAAATTCTGAACAATGCTGAGATCTGTGGCTTTCAATTCTTTGATTATGTTCATTTTTAGAGTATCATAATCATTAGTTTCATCTTCACTGTTTCTAAGTTTTAAATTTGTTTCGTATTCTCTCCCGTTCATATTTTTGTCTGTGGTGTTCTGGTTTGGTGCATTTTATTCATCATTACACATTCTTACACTCTGCATTTGTTGTCTTTCGTCGTTTACTTTGTTTTTGTTGGAAATGTTACGTCTGTTATCGTATTTTACAGTTCCAGCGCTTATATTATTTGGCATTGCTGTGTGGTTACTATTTACGTTTTCTTGGTGTATTTTTCTTTTTAAGTGTTCTATTTCTGATAGTTCTTTTGTTTTCAGAATATATTTCTGTATGTTAGCTAGTTTATTAGGGTTCATTGCTCTATACAAATCTTTATCTAGGTTATTTTTCTTCCAGATTTTATATCTATATATTGTTGTGTTTTCGTTCTGTGGTTAGAGCACTGTTGTAAAATAAGCGTGTAGGATTGAAATATATTACTCAAGTCTCCATTCATGCTTTTTAAATTTTATTCGCGAGACATGAGGAATAACGTCCGGCCCTTTATTTTGATGGTCATCATTTTCGTAGGGTACCGGTCCGTTCATTTCTGGTATCAAATGGTTTTGCACGTGTAGCTTTTCGTACTTTTTGTGTAACAAGTTTAAAGTACGTATTTCCCATTTGTTATCCTTGGGTTGAATAATACGGGTATTATTTAATTTATTTTTCATTTTTTTTTGTGCATGGTGGTTGGGGACGGAGATCGTCTGATGTTGATTGGTTATTATTATTATTATTATTATTATTGCTGTTATTATTATTACTATTATTGCTGTTATTATTATTATTATTATTATTATTATTATTATTATTATTATTATTATTATTATTATTATTATCTTTTAAAATTTTCTTCAATTTCAGATTATGAAAAGATGAAACACCATCTTGGAGTTCCTGGTTCCAGAATAAGTATAAAAAAAGTTCATGAATTCCAACAACCATCTCAGAGATCATTTGTCAAATAAACTGGACTTAAGAAGAAAAACTTTCAAAAATCAAAAGACATATGTTCCTGTCATGCACACACACACACACACACACACATCGCGCACGCGCGAAATGGATAAAAAAGTCACGCTCAAAATAAGCTCAGTGCGCTCTAGAATTGTCAGACATACTTCAACTTTTCTAAAATTGAATAAAACAATAATGATGAATCCACACGGCATGGTGAACAAAATTAATAATAATAATAATAATAATAATAATAAGAGAAATTAAGGCAAATAGACCAGATATAGTTGTCAAAGATCATGAAGAAAAAAAATGCTTTCTAATTGATGTGTCAATACCAGCAGATGACGTTTCTCTAAAAGAAATGGAAAAACTTTCAAAATACAAAGACCTGGAAATAGAGATAACTCGAATGTGGAATCTAAAAACAGAAACAATTCCTATCATAGTAGGTGCCTTAGGTATAATAAAAAAATATTCAGACAAATACATAACAAAAACACCAGGACTTACAAATATATATAACATACAGAAAATTGCACTACTGGGTACTGCACACATTCTACGCAAAACACTTTCAATACAGTAAACATAAGAGCACCACAGCAAACCACAGCACATACCCAAGGCGCACAGAGCTGCGCTCGGTAGTGAAGTGAAAGCTCGTTATAAAAATAAAACTACTGAACAATAATAATAATAATGATAATAATAATAATAATAATGATAATGATAATAATAATAATATATAAATAAAATGTTAAATGTTTTGTTGCGTGATTTTTGGTCCACCCTGTGTGTGTGTGTATAAATATATACATACATACATACATACATTCATACATACATACACACACATATATATATATATACACACATACACAAACACATATATATACATATATGAAGAGAAACAGATATATATATATATAAGCGCTTGTGCATGTGTATGTATATATATATATATATGTGTGTGTGTGTGTGTGTGTGTGAGTGTGTGTCTGAGTGTATGTGCGTTTGTGTGCGTGTGTGTATACATATCTATAAATAAATCTGTATGTACGTATATGAATGTATATTAGTTTTTCTTTGTATACGCATCTAACAATTTGTAAATTAAGTATGTAATAAAATATAATGAAAATGAATCCGTCTTACTCACTCTGGCAAAGAAAAGAAAGTGGGGTTGCATGAAATATAATGTATACGATGCAACCAAAAAGCATGTTTGAGGCCCTTAAATGTTTGATACGAAAAATTATACTCAATAATTTCTGAGTGTATTCTCATGCATGAATACAGCGATGTGAATACACACACACACACACACACACACACAGATAAAAACAAAAGGACAAATATATATATATAGATAAACACATTACAGACGCCCGCACGCCCATACACTCATGTACACACACGCATGCGCGCATACACGAACATAATGGAACTGTCGTAATAAAAAATAATTGATAGCTAAACTCTGCTGGCTAATAAGTGATTCATCTCATTGAAAACAACACATTGAATTTGAGTTCTGTTGGAATATTGGCCCACTTGATACTTGAGTGAAATTTATCAAATAGAACATATACATACCAAGGCGGCGAGCTGGCAGAAACGTTAGCACGCCGGGCGAAATGTTTGGCGGTATTTCGTCTGCCACTGCGTTCTGAGTTCAAATTCCGCCGCGGTCGACTTTGCCTTTCAGGGTCGATTAAATAAGTACCAATTACGCACTGGGGTCGATATAATCGACTTAATCCGTTTGTCTGTCCTTGTTTGTCCCCTCTGTGTGTAAACCCCTATCGGGCAGTAAAAAAATAAGAAACGTCAGTACGCAGGGCGAAATGCTTAGCGGTATTTCGTCTCTCTTTACGTTCTGAGTTCAAATTCCGCCGAAGTCGACTTTGCCTTTCATTCTTTCGGGGTCGATAAATTAAGTACCAGTTGCATACTGGGG
>NC_068994.1:32219402-32220328 GCF_001194135.2 Octopus bimaculoides
TAATGGTGGCAGCTGATGAAGGGGATGTTTCTATGTGGCCTGCATGTTTGTTGCACCTTGTTTACCATTTTGTCCTTGTTCTTTTGCCACGTCATGTACCCAGTTATGTATCTATATGTACATGTAGATGAACGTATATACATACATGTACATATATATGCATATACTCATATATTGTTTATATATATATATATTCCTTTCATCCTTCCTTTCCCTTCCTTTAATTCTTTTTACCCTTTTTAATTCTCCTTCCACTCTCTCTCTGCAACATTCCTGTATTTGCTTACCTCTACTCTCTCCATCATCATTTTCCTTCTCCTTTCTGCACGCCTTCTCCTATAACTTCTGTTTCGCGTTAGCAGCCCGTGTTATTCTGCGTCCATTATCAGTCGCAGCCAGTTTTTCAAACTGAGAGGATGTAAACTCTGTTTGACTTTTTTCTCTTTTTCTTCTCTTTTCTCTGCCCCCTGACGAAGGATTGAATCCGAAACGTAGGGTATTCCACTCCTCACAGCAAAGTTCTTTCGCTTTTTTTCTATATTTTTTCAAGTCTTGGCGACACAGAGCTACTAGATTATTGCCTGATTATTATATGTGTCTGTGTGTGAGTCGCAAAAACCACTTTATGTCTTTCTACTTCAGGTCATTTCAGCAATGTAACTACACACGTGCTGTTGGTGATTTCTTTTCCTCATTTGAACTTTTCCTTTTTTCCTTTCCAACGAAGGGCTATGCTCAAAACGTCAAACTCTCTCTTCGTACCGAGCGCCAAGATGACTCATCCTTTGTGCACGTCCTCTTGTTGTCCGTTAATTTTATTATTTGTTTTAATAAATTGATTGTTTATTTGAATCGACTATATACATACATGCATACATGCATACATGCATACATGCATACATGCATACATGCATACATGCATACAT
>NC_068994.1:32220600-32222071 GCF_001194135.2 Octopus bimaculoides
TTGAGTAAATATAAATTTAGTAAATGGAGTAAAACGCATATGTTAACTGCATACTTTTATTTCCAACATATGTTTCGAAGATTACAAATTATACCTTCCATAGGAATAGGTGATGTTGATAAGAATGTAATCTTCTCTTCAGGGAAATGCATGGGAACCAGCTTAAACGTAAGACATTTTAACCGAATATGAGAACTGTAGTTGGAGAAGGATGTTACGTAATTTATTTGAAAAAGCCGTTGGAGGTTTGGACGCTACTAGACAGAACGGCTTTTTCAAATATATATATATATATATATTAACATACGAGGGGGTGCCCAAAAGAACCAGAATTTTGCAAAATTATTTTATTCACTTAGTTTTACAGGTTTACACTTTTATCGCCTTCAAAGTATTCTCTGCTTGAAGCCATGTATCGCTCCAGACGCGTTTTCCACTTTTCGAACCAGAGCTGGAACACTAGCAAATTGATGCCTTTTAATGCCTCTCTCCTTTGCTTTCTTCACCTCTTCCACACCAGGAAATTGTGTAGTACAAGCTTTCGTCACCAGGGATGACTTCCGAACAAAAATCCGAATCAACTTCCATCTGTTCTTTAAGTTCACGACATGCATTCAGTCGTGACTGCTTTTGAACTTCTGTGAGCAAGCAAGGCACATATTTTGCTGCAGCTCTTTTCATTCGCAGTCTCTCGCTCAGAATTCGTTGGCAGGAGCGCAAGGACGCACCAATCATATCAGCAAGTTCGTCAATTGTTCAGTAATGGTTCCCCAAGTGAGCAGCGACAGTAGAGGCAGCAACAACGAAGAGGAGGAGGATGACCAGCCAGAAGAGAGCAGCAGGAGCCACGCGTCACTCAAGGACAAGGCCCAGAATTTGGTCAAGACCCTGTTGGAGATCTACTCCAAGAATTTGCTGACAGATGCTGCCTTCTTGGGTGAGCAAATGTTGGTGGACTTGTTCATCAAGTTCAACAAAGTCATTCCCTCCAGTGCTGCAGTGGAGAGTTTGTTCTGTATGAGCAAGGACATCTTGAGGGCCAAGAGATTATCCCTGTCTGATGAAAACTTTGACATACTAATTTTCATGAAGGGCAACATGCATCTCATGAACAAAATGGAGAACGAGAAGAAGAGGAAAAATTAAATTATCTATATATCGTGTATTTAATTTTTAATTTTCATTTTTCAACGATCATTTTACCAATAAACTTTTTTTTAGTTTAATGTGTTTCATTTGAGTTTTTGTTTACTCTTTTCTGGCCCTAAAAGCCTTTAAAACCCTAAAAATGGGCCAAAACTATGAAATCAACCTTTTTTTTAGGTCTTTTAAAAGTTAAAACTATGAAATCAGTATTATTTTTTTTTAACTCTAAAGAAAAAATAGTATAGTTTTTAGGTTCTAAAGCCCTTTAAAAGGCTCAAAAAGGCTGATCTTATAGTTTTGGCACTCTTTTAAGGGTGTTTTTAGG
>NC_068994.1:32222407-32224733 GCF_001194135.2 Octopus bimaculoides
AAAAAAAAAAAAAAAAGCAATACACATGTAAAGGAAAAAATCAGCAATGCCTGTGAAAAGTTTCAAGTCCAATAAGGCTTGCACGGCACCTCTACTGAGATTATCCAGAAACAAGCCGAGGTAAGATGTCTGGTGCCATTATGAGTTGCAGGCGCAGGGATGTGGGCGCGCCATGATCTTAAGTATAAATAAAAGATCCCCAAAATGTCCAGTGTCATTCTCTGCATATCTGGTTTTATATCAGAGCAGCCTTCTCCTAGAGATATGCTTCAACAAGAGTTATGGGGCGCCTCACTCGCAATGGTGTTCCAGCACGCAGGAAACCATCCCGGAATTTCTGCATGTCCGTGCTATTGCTAGACAGTCGTTGAACCTACACTAGGTTCATCCAGCCTTTTAACAGGTCTTGTTTTTAGTCCTACTAGGTTTCTAGCAACCCCCACGCACCAGGCTAGCCTGGTGGGGATCCCCGTTTAGTCGCCAATAATCCGACCATACAACAGGTTGAACTGGGTTCCATGTTACCAATAACACTCATGAGAACCTCACAAGTGACCTGACATACATACATACACACACACACACACACACACGCACACACACACACCCACACACCCACACTCACACAGGTATACATACATACAACAAGCTTCTTTCTGTTTTTATCTATCGAATCCACTCACAAAGCTTTGGTCGGCCAGGGGCTATGGTAGAAGATACTTGTCCAGCTTACCTCTCATTATGACCGAACCCAAAGCCACAAGGTTGGAAAGTAAACTTCTTAACCATACACACACACACGCGCACACACATACACACACGCGCATACATGTACACACACATATATACACACATCCATATAGACACACACATACACATTTGCACACAAACACAAACATGTATACACACATATAATACATACATGTACGCAGGTATGCATACATGTCATACACATATATACACATGTATAATAAATATTTACATACGTATATATATATATATATATATATATATATATATATATATATATATATATATATATATATCTTTATACATATACATATATATATATGTATGTAGTATGTATGTGTGTGTGTATATATATATATATATATATATATATACATATATCTATATACACACACAGCTGCACGCAAAGCCAATCAGAAAGTCGTAGCAACTGTATAGAGACGTTGTATAATTCTACAGATTTCTACAGAATTCTACAGAAGTAGAGAAATAAGGCAGAAAAGAAAAGAAAAGTAAAATAAATATGTAAATAATATGAAATAAAATAAACAAAATCTTAGAAAACATATGAATGCTTTCTTAGAACAATATTTTCTATACAGATTGGCAGCTTGAAAAACTTTGGTAAATTCTGTTAGCTCCAAAAAAGATAGAATACATTGAAAGACAGCATGTGGAAGAATGGCCAGCAAAATAGGCATTAGAATGGAATAAAGAAATGAATGTAGGAAGGATGTGCGGGGAAAAGGTAGCGGCGGGAAAGAAGAATCTAGAAAGAAAGAAGCCAGCATATAACAAATGTACCTACATACATATATATATATATATATATATATATATATATATGTATGTATGTATGTATGTATGTATATATGTATATATGTATGCATACGCACATACACGTATATTTATATGTGTTATATGTCCCTCAATTCAATTTTAACATTTCAATACGGTGTTAAAATAAGTTAAAATGAGAGAGAGAGAGAGAGAGAGAGAGAGAGAGAGAGAAAGAGAGAGGGAGAGAGAGAGAGAGAGATAGAGATAGAGATAGAGAAGGAATGAGAGAAAGAGAGTTTGAGACGAAAGTGATGAATACAGCAGAGAAATAGCAATACATACATACACCCACACATATATATGTATATGAATATACTTATGCATATATTTATATATATGGATGTATGAATATTTATATATGTATGTATGTATTTGTATGGATATAAATACATATATAAGCATACGAACGAACGTGCATATGTATATGTATGTACACACGCACACCCACGCACGCACACATACACACACATATCTTACAAGCATACGGACAGATATAGATGTAAACATGCATGCATACATATTCACATGCACTGACGCACTTACACGCACGTACACTCACATTCGCACCCGCACTCTCACCCACAGCTGCACTCTCCCCCCTCCATAGTAGTGGTGACGCGGTGCCTTAAATATGGCGCTTTGGAAATGAAGCGTTTTGTCTTTTTTTATTTCTGTAAACTAATTTACATATATCTACAAGAACACACACACACACACACACACACACACACACACA
>NC_068994.1:32225334-32226224 GCF_001194135.2 Octopus bimaculoides
CTTGTGAGTAAGTTTCGTAGTCGGAAACTATGTGGAAGCTCGCCATATACATATCTATCTATCTATCTATCTATCTATCTATCTATCTATCTATCTATCTATCTATCTGTCTGCCTGCCTGTCTGTCTGTCTGTCTGTCTGTCTGTCTGTCTGTCTGTCTGTCTGTCTGTCTGTATGTATGTATGTATGTATGTCTGTCTGTGTGTGGCTTAGTGGTCAGAGTATTCGGCTTAGGATCGTAAGGTCGTGTGTTCGATTCCCGGCGGAGCGCTGTGTCCTTGTGCAAGACTTTATTTCACGTTGCTCCAAACCATTCAGCTAGCAACAATGAATTGTACCTGTATTTCAAAGGGCCAGCCTTGTCACACTCTATATCATGCTGAATCTCCCTGAGAACTACGTTAAGGGTACGCGTATCTACGGAGTTTTCACCTACTTGTCCGTTAATTCCACGAGCAAGTTATTACGTTGATCGGGTCAACTGGAACATGCACTGTGGTTCAATGGCGGAAATAAGTATAAAGGATTTAGTTGGTCGAAATTTCTCGGATCACTAAGTTTCGCTTTATGATACCAAACCATTTTCCCTTTTCGAAAAAAATATGGAAAAGAATATTGAAAAGAAGGCAAAAATGGCTAAGACTACGAAAAATTGTACATGAGCGTATACAGGGCATTTGAGCAAGATTTGATAATTTTTCGTGTCTCCTTGTTTTTTTCCCCCCCAGGAACAGCTTGATGCTTTGGTGAACAGTCAACAGCGTTGGAGAGCATAAAGATTAAATCTATAGTTGAGAAAAAGTTAGGTGACACGGAGGACTGACAGTCATCTGAATATTGGAAAAGAATTACTTGTATTATAGGAGGCGCAATAGCCCAGTGGTTAGGGC
>NC_068994.1:32226234-32228138 GCF_001194135.2 Octopus bimaculoides
AGTCTGGGTACATGCAGATTAACACATACTTTAAGAAATTATTATTCCTTATATTTAATTGTTTATGTTATGATTTACTCCATGTACCCACACTTTGTGGACACTCTGTACATATGTTCATGTGTATGTATATGTGCGTGTGTGTGTGATAGATAAATATGGTGTAGATAGAATTTCATCAAAAACATTTTTGTCTAAAACATTTTTGCTCAGTAATACGTTGGTCTAATAATGCTTTGGATTTACTATTTAACGGAAGTATAACCGAAAAGGCCAAAAACGTTTACTACAGAAGCTTTACATTAACATTGCTACCAACAGCTGTTTTATAACTCCCAGTTTTCTAGAACATAGGGTTAGGATAAGAAGAGCTGACTTGAGATATAATTAAGCATTATTCCTGTAAAACAGAGAACCAATATTCAGCTGAGTAATTCTTTTTTGACATTTGTTCTTCCATTTACAAAGTTTTCTGAGACATAAATTAATAACTCCAGTCGCACGTCAGTCAGCTTTAAAGATTTAATTCACGTAGACTAACCTTGCCGAGTTTGTTTACATTGTGCTATAACTACTTCCAGCCTCTTAACTCTTAATCCAGCCATTATACAGATCTTGTAATCTGTCTTCCTACCCTTCTACGTAACTACATTCCTATCTATCTATCTATCTATCTATCTATCTATCTATCTATCTATCTATCTATCTATCTATCTATCTATCTATCTACCTATCTATCTATCTATCTATCTATCTATTCTATCTATCTATTCTATCTGTCTGTCTGTCTGTCTATCTATTCTATCTGTCTGTCTGTCTGTCTGTCTGTCTGTCTGTCTGTCTGTCTGTCTATCTATCTGTCTATTCAATCTGTCTGTCTGTCTGTTTGCCTTGTCTGTTTGTCTGTCTGTCTGTCTGTCTGTCTGTCTGTCTGTCTGTCTGTCTGTCTATCTATCTATCTATCTATCTATCTATCTATCTATCTATCTATTCTATCTGTCTGTCTGTCGGTCTATCTATTCTATCTGTCTGTCTGTCTGTCTATCTATTCTATCTGTCTGTCTGTCTGTCTGTCTGTCTGCCTGCCTACCTACCTGTCTGTCTGTCTGTCTGTCTTTCGTCCGTCCGTTTATCTGCCTGTCTGTCTATCTATACACACTCGCGTGCACGAGTATGCACACAAACACACACAAATGTATATATGTGTGTGTTTGCATGTGTGTGCGCGCGTGCGCGTTTGTGTATGTTTATGCATGCATGTATGTACGTATATATATGTATGTATGTATGCATGCATGCATGTATGTATGTATGCATGCATGTATGTATGTATGTATGTATGTATGTATGTATAACCAGTTCTGCTGCCATCATTCTTCAAATATTCTTTTTTTGGTTCAGGAACAAGGTTTTGATTTTGATATCTTCGTTGCTGAAACCAACACTGACGGATCTCTGACAATAAAAGTTAATTTTTTAGAAATTTCATTTGCGTGTATTTGTGTGTACGTGTGGATATTCGTATGTATGTATTTGTGTGTGTACGACGAGTATGTGTGTTTATGTTTAATATGTGTGTGTGTGTGTGTGTGCGTGTGTGCAAGAATGTATGTGTGCACGAATGTGTGTATGAGTGTGTGTGTGTCTGTATGTGTGTGTGTCTGTATGTGTGTGTGTGTCTATTTCCAACTAATCATTACTATCGCTACGACCACCACCATCATCGTCTCCACCAAGAACAGTACTACTTACACCACCACTACGACCACAGTCATCATCATTACCAAGAACACTACCATCACCACCATCATCATCATCATAATCTTCCTCCTCCTCCTCTTCCTCCTCCTCCTCATCATCATCATTATCATCACCACCGCCGCCTCCGCCGCATCGCTTCTGCT
>NC_068994.1:32228960-32229770 GCF_001194135.2 Octopus bimaculoides
CCACCACCACCACTACTACTACCACCACTACTACTACCACTACTACTACTACCACTACTACTACTACTACTGTTGCTGCTTCTTCATACAGATATGTTTGTATATGTGTGTGTATCTATCTATCTGTTTGTCTGTCTGTCTGTCTGCCTGCCTGGCTGTCTGTCTGTCTGTCTGTCTGTCTATCTATATATCTATCTGTCTGTCTATATAGTAAAGTTAATTTGCCAACATACTGTGGCAGTCCTGAATAGGACTATGCTACTACTTTTTAACCCCAGGAAAGCATCTTTTCCAGCTGGCTTATCGGCACATGATCTGTGTCGAGATATACTATAAGTGTGTTTACACACACACACACACGCGCGTTTTTTGTGATGTCCTGTACCCATATATGCATGTATGTATGCATATAGATGTAGGCATGTACATATATGTATGGATATATGCATGTATTTATATATTAATTTATTTATGTGTTTCAGCCAAGTGGCTGCGTTATTATTATTTACGTTATTATAAATTTATTTTTTCTGTCTCCGATGAAGGGAAGTGGTGGATCTTCCCAGAAACAGCTGTAAGACTCTATCCATAAAATTCTTCAACCTTACCTTTGCTCTCTTTATCCTTTTGTTTTTATATATTTACATATACACACGCTAATACACGACTTATAATACCCAATCCTGTTCATACAACGATTGGGGCAAACTAATCGGTATACAGCACTTACTCGGTATTACCTGTATCCTCCGGGGTTTGGTTAAATCCAATACCCTCCTCAACCTTATATATATATATATATATATATAT
>NC_068994.1:32230030-32232435 GCF_001194135.2 Octopus bimaculoides
ATATATATATATATATATATATATATATATATATATAACGTTATCAATAAAATTGAACTGGTCGAAGAAAGTTGTCTTAAATGATCGCGACGTTAAATGGATGATTCTGCTAAATACTGTCACAATGTTGTGAAAAGATGATAGTCAGATGGTTTAAGGCCAGGAGAGTAAGGAAGACGAGGTAAAACATCCATATATGGTGCCATAATCTTTCTCTCAGTGATATGGACATCATGTGGTCTTGCATCATCATAATATAAGAGTAACACCCATTTACGACTGACCAATGAGGCATACATTTTCTGCAACTTTTTGTGCAATGCAATTGGTGCAATTCGTTACAATTGCGGGCAACATTTCTCCGCATGAGTTGTTTCGTTTTCGTTTAACACTTCATTATAGACGTCACGCTTCATGCCTTACCAAACTCAGTGCATAACATTTTTCGAGTGTAGTCCTGATTTGGGACAGAAAAAAAAAGACCGAACGCATAACACCGTTCTTTTTAACATGCATATATAAATTTATCCTTTTGTTTCTTTAATCTTTTGTTTGTTTCAGTCATTTGACTGCAGCCATGCTGGAGCACCGCCTTGAAGGGTTTCATCTATCTATCTATCTATCTATCTATCTATCTATCTATCTATCTATCTATCAAATAAAAGAGGCTCTAGTATGATACATATTATTAACTACATATACTTCATGTATATGCTTTGTGCATTTTCCCGTGCGTGTAATAAGCGTGGCGGAGTATGTACACCCAGCGCTTTGAGACTGTATGTACTCCACCACACTATTGCAGCCACCAGAAAATACACAAGGCATATATGTACATTACGTAAAGTAGATCCTCTGACTTCAATGTACATGTTGTAGCGTTCCAGTCACCTCATGAAAGCCCCATGGAAGTTCTACAAAGTGAAGACACCCAGGCCACTTGTCACAGCATCCTTTAGCTTGGAGATCGACCAAAAGTCACAGGAAGCAAGGTTCTGGAACTGTAGATGGGGTGAGGGACATTTTTAGGGCCCATCTTTGATCAAGTAGTTAGTTACTATGAAGGAATTGTGGACTTTTGCATTGTCCTGGTGCAGGTGCCACGACCCGAGTGGAAGAGCTCAGACCTTTTGAGAAAGAATCTCTTCCTGTACTACCTCAACCCCCCAACAAAGTACTCATTGTTGACCGTCTGGCCAGAGGGAACTCAGTGGATTTAGACCAGTGGTTCTCAAACTGGAGTCAGCGGTCCTCTATTGTCAGAAAAGGGATCACCCTGAGCTTCATGGTGGACTTGCTTTGCCTAACCTTTTGTGTCAGCGAAACATTCTTGCCTCGTACAACTTAATCCTTAAGCAGTCTGGAGCATTTTCTAAGTTTCTGCAGCGTTTTTCGTCAGTTTAATGTTGTTGGCACTCCGTCGCTTACGACGTCGAGGGTTCCAGTTGATCCGATCAACGGAACAGCCTGCTCGTGAAATTAACGTGCAAGTGGCTGAGCACTCCACAGACACGTGTACCCTTAACGTAGTTCTCGGGGATATTCAGCGTGACACAGTGTGACAAGGCTGACCCTTTGAATTACAGGCACTACAGAAACAGGAAGTAAGAGCGAGAGAAAGTTGTAGTGGAAGAGTACAGCAGGGTTCGCCACCATCCCCTGCCGGAGCCTCGTAGAGCTTTAGGTGTTTTCGCTCAGCAAACACTCACAACGCTTGGTCTGGGAATCGAAACCGCGATCCTATGACCGCGAGTCCACTGCCCTAACCACTGGGCCATTGCGCCTCCACATTTCGTCAGTTTAATACAAGTCTTTACTGCATAGCGTGATTCCAAATTGTCTTCACGTCCCGACTGCATTCTGCAAACTAGTCAGCTGTGACAGGCCGTGTTTAGTTGGCTGTGTCCAAAGTGCTATTACAGTCGTATCCTTCAATCTGGAATTAAAAAAAAATGTTGGCAGGTTAGTTTATTAGATGTATAATAATGTACTCATTATTGACCGTCTGGCCAGAGGGAACTTAGTGGATTTAGACCAGTGGTTCTCAAACTGGGGTCAGCGGTCCCCTACTGTCGGAAAAAGGGATCACCATGAACTTCATGGTGGACTTGCATTGCCTAAACTTACAATAATTTAGGACAGTTATAACTGCTTCTCTTTAAAATATGTGTGTGTTTGTGATTGTGTGTGTGTGTATGTGTGTGTGTTTAGATATTTTAAGGAGAAACAATTATGACTGTCCTAACACACACACACTTACATACACATAGACACTTACATACACATACACACTTACATACACATACACACACATATGATGTATATATGTATATGCACATGTATTTCTGTATAAGTATATATGTATGTATGTATGTATGTATGTATCTATCTATCTATCTATATAC
>NC_068994.1:32232560-32233247 GCF_001194135.2 Octopus bimaculoides
ATATATACATACATACATACATATATATATATATATATATATATATACATACACACATATATATATATATATATACATACATACATACATATATCTGGTGTAAATCAGATTAGGTTCCATAAAATAACTCCACTCCGCTCCCCGCTCTACCCTAACTTGCCATCGTTACATCCACCTCTAACCAATTGTTGAAACACAAATGAACCAAATCCAAATTATAAATTATTAATTCCATTCATTATTTCCGGCATTCTAATCAAGTTGTATAATGTGTGCGTGTGTGTGTATCAGTATGTGTGTATATGTATGTGCGTGTGTAAGTGAGAGAGAGAGAAAATGACGCAAAAAAGTAACATCAATATACCCATTATATATATATGTATATGTGTGTGTGTGTGTGTATGTATGTATGTATGTATATGCGTATATTGTTTGTTATATCTATTTATTTGTGGTGTTTGTTCATTGATATTGTTCTGCATTAGTTTGAAAGTCGATAATTTAATCAAGATGAATATATAATCACATCAGAAATGTGATATCAAACTGTTGGATTCTATAGCATTTTTCGGATATATTCATTGGACAAACTAGTTTAACTTGAATAGCAGTTTTGTTTACCAAAGAAATTCTATATGCACACTCAGTCACACACACACACACACACACACACACACACACACACAC
>NC_068994.1:32233549-32236497 GCF_001194135.2 Octopus bimaculoides
ATATTTGTTTGCATAATTGTACGCATACTTAAATACATACACACACTCATACGCGCGCGCGCACACTAACACATACGCGCTTGCGCATACACACACACACACACACACACACACACACACATATTCATACATACATGCATACAATTATCCAAAGAGAGAAACATACATACATTTTTGCCCGCGTGTGTGTGTGCGCGTGTGTATACGTGTAACTCTGTATGCGTGCGTGCATATGTGTATATGCTTCAGTGTGTGCGTGTGTGCGCGCGTGCTTGTTTGCAACAACAACAACGATTAAAACGATTACTAACGAGTGGGTGTCAATATATTACTTCGACCTGCTAGAAATGATAACCAGATCTCCATTAAATCACACCCTGTTGCCTTAAAGATAGCTTGGACAATTATCAATATGATAATAAAAGGCGCTGACTGACCCCTATTATAGACAAGCAAAAGAATGTTGCTTATTCGGAGAGTAAGTTGTAGAAAGACAGAAGCTTGACGTTATAAGGCGGCGAGCTGGCAGAAATGTTAGCAGGCCGGGCGAAGTGCTTTGAGGTATTTCGTCTGCCGTTACGTTCTGAGTTCAAATTCTGCCGAGGTAGACTTTGCATTTCATCCTTTCGGGGTCGATGAATTAAGTACCAGTTACGCACTGAGGTCGATGTAATCGACTTAATCCCTTTGTCTGTCCTTGTTTGTCCCCTCTATGTTTAGCCCCTTGTGGGCAATAAAGAAATAAGAAACTTGACGTTACAGAAGGAAAAGAGCTGTTGTCTTGAAATCAGCAAATGCCAATTTTAGTGTAAATCAAGGGAAAAAGCAAACTCAATAGAAACTCTGTTCAAGATTGTTCCCCTGTGTAATGTATTTGATGACGACAAGAAAGTGGTGATGGGCATGAGTGGAACTCTTTTTGGTGCTATTGTCTGCTTGAAAAAACTCGGTGCTGATCAAACAATAGCAACGATCATTGCAAACATCATAACTACTACGACGACGACGACACCACCACCACCGTGTGTATTACCATCACCGCAACGCATCCACCACCACAATCACCATCATCACCACTATCACTACTACCACCACCTCCACCTCCACCTCCACCCCACCATGGCCGCCAGACTACTTTATTGGTACCTTGCACAAACTGTGTACATTGCACAGAATAGTATGAATAATCTTGTATCGTTTATACTATAACGTATAGTACCCGTATTTCATTTAATTATTTAAGTAAATTTAATATTTGTTTAATTTAGAACATGTTGAACAAGGTGACCACCTCTGGCTCAGAAAGATCAGTGATCTGGAACGGCTTTAGAACTAAAGGTTCCGGAAGATCGATGTTGTACATGGATAAGTACCTGTAAAGCAGAGAGCTAGAAGAATCACTTGCGCGTCGGTATTTCTTCCGTCTCTTTACGTTCTGAGTTCAAATCCCGCCGACATCAGCTTTGCTTTTCATGTTTTCGGTATCAATAAAATAAAGTACGAATCAAATGCTGGGCTCAATGTAATCGACTGAGTCTTGTCTCCTCGAAAATACGAAAACAGCTGGTCATGAACTTTGCAGCGATCCATCTGAGGGAATGTTGTTTGCTCTTTCTAGAGCCATGCTTGACTCATAAGGACCGGTTTCCTGGTTTCATTGGCGTATAGGTTCTCCACTTGGTCGGGACGCCGGTCTGTCGCAGGTGAGCTGCTAGATACAGGAGGAAAAGGTGAATGAAAATTGTGACGAATGAGTCAGCAGAAGTTTGCCATTACCTTCTTCCGGAGACACGTGGAGCTAGGTGTTTCGCTACCAGAAAGCAGAAAGCAGAAAGCAGAAAGCAGAAGGCTGATTCGGAGACTATAGATCCAAGCTATCATTGGGACTGTAACTTTGGTTACAAACCGACTCTTTCTCTTTTGGCAAGAAGTCTTGAAGTAAAACTTAATAATGATATACATACATAAAAGGGTAAGGACCCACTTCGATCGTGAATGATCATGAGATTACACATAGAAAGTTACACTCCGAAGCACAAGACCGGGCAAGGTTGTCATTTATTGAAGAGCAGCAGTCGACTATGCATGCCAGACTCCCCTCTCCATGCCACCGATATTTTCCAAGGGAAAGGCAAAGGCTGATACAGCTTGGCACCAGTGACATCACAACTCATTTCTACAGTTGAGTGAACTGGTGCAACGTGAAATAAAGTGTCTTGCTCAAGAACACAACACGCAGCCCTGTCCAGGAATCAAACTCACTACCTCATGATTGTGAGCCTGAGGCTCTAACCACTGAGCCATACACCTTCACATATACATACATACATGCATGCATACATAATATATACATTCAAAAATACATATATGTATATATATGTATACATGCATACATTCATACATACATAAATACATACATACATACATACCTACCTACCTACATACATACATACATGTATACATACATACAGACATACATACATACATGCATGCATACATACATACATACATACACACACACACACACACAAACATACACACAGATATGCATATATGCATACATGCATACATACATACGTACATAAATACATACATACATACATACATACATACATACATACATACATACATATATGCATGCATACGTATGAATTCATGGTTGTGTGTTAGTTATATCGATATAATTCCCTGACAGTCTCACTTCCTTCTCTGAAACCCCTCTTACCGAAATTCCTCATCTACCAATAACAGAACGGAAACCTATAATCTATAGGCGTTCCTCTCCCGCCATTCCCCACTGCCTCCTCTACTACTCTGACCATCTCCAACACCCCTACCACTTACCGTTCTGTCGAAATCATTGATTCAGCAACATTTCAGATGTTTCTTCAGTTTGCAGTCAAATATGTCATTTTGATTCGTTAGCCGCCGCCGCCGCCTCCTCCTCC
>NC_068994.1:32236719-32238140 GCF_001194135.2 Octopus bimaculoides
CTCACCTCTACCTCTCCTCCTCCTCTTCTTCTTCTTCTTCTTCTTCTTCTTCTTCTTCCCCCTAAATCCCCCCCTCCATAATTTTTTTAACTGATTCACTAAAGAAGTGTTGTTGTTATTTAGCCCAAGGTCAGCCACGGACTCAGCAAACCGTTAAGTAAAATCTGTTCCAAACGTAATCATCTCCTTCCTTCCTTCCTTTCTTTCGTCTGTTATCATATTGATCTAGAAGGCGTGTGGCTTAGTGGTTAAAGTATTTGACTCATGATCATGAGGTCGTGAGTTCGATTTCCGGCGGAGCGTTGTGTCTTTGAGCAAGACACTTTACTTCACGTTGTTTCAGTCCGCTCAGCTGGCAAAAATGAATTGTACCTGTATTTCAATGGGCCAGCTTTGTCACATTCGGTGTCAGGCTGAATCTCCCTGACGAAAGAGTCAGCAGAAGTTCGCCATTACCTTCTTCCGGAGCCGCGTGGAGCTTAGGTGTTTCGCTACCAGAAAGGAGATACCAGAAACCAGAAAGCAGAAGGCTGATTCGGAGACTATAGATCCAAGCCATGATTGGGACTGTAACTTTGGTTACAAACCGACTCTTTCTCTTTTGGCAAGGAATCTTACGTTAAGGATATGCATGTCTGTGGAGGGGTCAGCCATATGCACGTTAATTCCACGAACAAGCTCTTCCGTTGATTGGATCATCTGGAACCCTTGTCCTCGTAACCGACAGAGTGCCATTTTTTTAATGCAAGGCTGAATTTGTTAATATGTACTCCCTTAACTCTTGAGATGTTATTAATGTCATGTCTGTGCTGTTGATGGTTTTGTTGTTATTTAACCACATGCCAACCCTTATCAGAGAGACCTGTACTCAAGAAATGCTCCAAACATAACGGTCCTGGCCCTTTTCCCGGGTTTTGCATATCTATGTTTTCCCCCGAAGCCCTTGAGATATTACCGTTGTTGCTGTTGTTGTTTAGTCACTGGTCAGCCCTGACTAAGCAAATCTATGACACCGTGTAACAAGATTTTTGTCCTTGGGAAGAAAATTTTATTTCCTATTGGCTTACCATCAGAAAATATGAAAAATCGCTAATATTTCCTTCAAACTTTGCTTTTGTTACTATATTTACCCCAAAAATCTCCCTTAACACAGGCAGAAAAACAGACAGACAGACTATTTCTTTATAAACGAAGATCAATTGCAATGGGTGGAGTTGAATCTCATAAGAATGGAAAAACAAACAACAACAAATGGGTTTACCTTATAATGAAACTCTTTCAAGAGCAATTAAATGCCACTGCAACGTTGAAATCGTTACCCGTGTTCAAAAAATACATAAAAATACAGGGAGAATTTCTATCTTTCAGTTCATGGCATTCCGAAAGTTGTATAAATGATAAAGGGAAGAAAAAAGAAAATA
>NC_068994.1:32238467-32239703 GCF_001194135.2 Octopus bimaculoides
GTATGTATGTATGTATGTATGTATGTATGTATGTATGTATGTATGTATGTATGTATGTACGTATGTACGTATGTATGTATATATGTATGTATGTATGTATGTATGTATGTATGTATGTATGTATATCTTTTCTTTACTTAGTCAGTTAAATTCTTCCTCTGAAGGAGGAGCTGGTTTCTAACAAAGATACAAGGCTCCACATTTGAAATGTAGATAACAAAAACCATGTCACATTTTAAACCTGAGAAAAGTCTTGCATAGTTTTACTGTTCCGCTTACAGATCGCATTTGTAATCTGCGAATCGGTTGATTTCTTTTTCTGAAAATCCAAACTTATCCAAACTGACAGTTAGGCAAGTTGGAGGTTTCGAAGCAGTTGTCCATAGTTATCTTCTTTCTCTTTGATTTTCAAAGAGGTATTCACATCAGCCGGATAGCTGACCTCTATGACGGTACATACATTTTCTTGGCTGTCTCAAGCAACAATATCAGCTCTGTTACGCTTACAATTGACAAATGTAATGGGGATGTTCTATCAGAATTCCTTGTGCAGGTATTTGTATAGGTATTCAATAACAGGGAGATTCTTTATATCTATTCCAGGACAGTCTTTTTTCCGAATGGCATTGTATATTGTTTTTGCAACAACGTCAAGTCGCATATGGAGGTAGTGCCTTGATGACATTTTTGGGTAGCTATTAATCACATGTGTGATGTTTTCCACAGAACTATGACATATTCTTCACTTACGGTTGTATCTTGGAACTCCAAGGGTTTCTATGTCTCTTTGTTGATTCGATATTTAGTTGCAATCCTTTAATTGGATTGCAATTGCACAGTCTTCGAGGTGTGATGTGATGTAGCGGTCACGAATCCAAGAGAAGCTTTGCTTCATGCCAATGTTACTATCTTCTTCAAGTCTACGAGAAACATACCCACGCATGGTCTTTTTTTTTTGTATACTGAGCATTTCACTTCTAGGTTTTCTTTGAGGTACGCTAGTCCAATCGATTTTGGGGTTGTATGGAAGGTTATCAGGAAGAGAATGCTTCCCGAGGAGCTCACTTCCAATATGTATGTATGTATGTATGTCTTTTAAGGCAGAAGCAGTATTTATGCTTTGACGAAGACTTGACTGTTATTTGGTTAGCAAGGTGTGGCCCGCACTTGCGCACACACACACATACACATACACACACACACACACACACACACACACACACACACACACACACA
>NC_068994.1:32239893-32241868 GCF_001194135.2 Octopus bimaculoides
AGAGAGATAGAGAGAGAGATAGAGATAGAGAGAGAGAAAGAGAGAGAGAGAGAGAGAGAGAGAGAGAGAGAGAGAGGGAGGGAGGGAGAGAAAGCTTATTTCGATCACACGACCTACTAGAAATAAGTGTTTCTAATTTAGGTGTAAGGCTAGCCATTTAAGGGTCAATTATTTTATCCCTGTGCTCAACTAGTACTTATATTATGGGCCTCGAAAGAAGGAAAAGCAAAGTGGATCTCGGCGGAAGCTGCATTCCTGCTAGAAATAATAGCTACATCTACATCAAAGCTTTATTACAGCGCCTGTCTTTAAAAAGAAAGAACGTATTTACAACAATTGTCCAGCTTTCCTCCAGTAGCTGAGGGGCTTAAGCAACGCTGAAAGTTAGTCTTAGGGCATCAAAGGAAGGTCGGTGGGCACAACGGAAATGATAAATGGTTTACGGCACCAAAGAAATCACTTTAAACTTGCTAAAATAATATTCGGGATACCTTGTCTCTACTAGGTATAGAAACAGATGTGTTACGTAAGATTTACGTCTAGGATCCGATCAAAGACTTTGTAATTATAAAAAGTAGGAGAAAGCTTCTCAAATGTAAATAAAGTAGAAATATACAAAAATAAACATTATTTTCCAACTTACTGTTAGTTTTATTTCATATTGAAAAATAAATTATTTTGTGATTTTTTTTGTTTATATTTTGGATTACATATATATGGGGGCACCAATATTTTTTAAGTGCTTGGGGCCTCTTTGGGTTGTAATCCGGCCCTGGACTTAAAATAATACAAAAATAGTAGAAACATTTTATGGCTTTGGTAATTTGCTTACTTTAAACAAAAATGAGCTAAGATAAATAATTCAGAGAAGTTGGTGCAATGTATATGAATAACAGACAAAAACAGGTATATCAAAAACCATGCGACATGAATTCTTGATTTATTAAAATTATCTTCGTTCTAGAAGAGGTATTGTAATTACCAAATGATAATTAAGACCAACTCTATTCGAGAAGAAGAGATAATTTCAAGATACAAGAATTCTCCAAAGTTGGCATTCCATAAAGGAAAAGGACAGGTTTATCGTCTGGAGATAAGAAGACAATCATGCATGCGCGTTTCTGTCTCAATAGTCCTCATCAGAACGACAATTGTCCAACCTTATTTCCGATAGCCAAAATAATTATGCAAAAAGAAATAGAACTCTTTTATAGCCAAGGTAATATGCATAATTTAAACAGATTGAACTAAGATAAATAATTCGGACCGGTTGGTGGGATTTATTTGAATAGTATTGACAAATACAAGCATATTAAATTCCAAATATATGAAGTCTTGGTTTATTAAAATTATCTCCGCGCTAGAAGATGTATCATTATTATAAAATGGCAATTAAAGACCAGCTCCATTCGAGAAGAAGAGATAATTTCAAGATTCAAGAATTCTTCAAACTTGAACATGCTTTTAAGGAAAAGGACAAGCTTTTTGTCTGGAGATAAGAGGTCAGTCGTCGACACGTGTTTATGGTTCCTTGCATACGTATGTGAAATTCACGAAACATTTGTAAAGACCAGCTTCTAAATAAGGCAGTCTGCTAACCGGTTATATTTAGTCAACTTAAGAAGATACATCTAATAGAACGACTGATCGACTTTTATCTTGTTGACGAAGAAGAAAGAAAAATAAACACGAGGAAGAAGGTAAGAGGTTTGTGATTCATATTCATTGTAACGGTCGAAAATTGATTAGATGTGAGACCGCAGGCAAGCAGAGTGGGTTTTCACACCTCATAACTTTTGTGTCTCTGTAACAAAAGAAGGAGTTGTTTCCTGTATGACTCCAACAACCGGAAGTTGCTTATAATCGATGAACTTCAAACTCGATTCAATAACCAATCGGCAAACATTGATTTGTTCTGATGAGATGAATTGAAGCAATGTTTGCTTATCTAAGTATTTATATATGCATATATATA
>NC_068994.1:32241977-32242986 GCF_001194135.2 Octopus bimaculoides
TATATATATATATATATATATATATATATGTATGCATATATACGTGTGTATGTATGTGTGTGTACACACACACACACACACACACACACATGATTATATATATATATTATGCATGTATACACGCACATAAGCATACACACACATGCACACAAACATGCACACACATGCACACACACCTATATTTGTCATTGCTACGATGATGATGACGATGATGAGGATGATGACGATGATGATGATGATGGTGATGGTGACAATCATGATCAGCATCATTATAATCATCATCATCATCATCATCATCATCATTATTATTATTATTATTATTATTATTATTATTATTATTATTATTATTATTATTATTATTACTGCTACCATTGCTTCTATTGTTGCCGTTTATGTTGATGTTGTTGCTTATCACCTTTACTCGCTCAAATATTTTCGTCTCAAATTGTTGGTCGCAGATATATAATGTTTAATATTTCTTTACATAGACCTGAAGGGCTATGTTCAAATGACATACAATATTTAACTACGGCTCTACGTTTTGAGTTCAAATTCCATCGGAGAGGAGCTGATATTTCCTCACTCCGAGACTTGATAAAATAGAATACCAGCCATATACTGCGATTGATTCAATCTAATATACTCTTCTATAAAATATGTAGTCTTGTATATGCATTTCAAATCTATATTATATTGAAAACCGGTCTGTATAGTATATATAATGTGCATAAATTCTAACTTCAGCTGTACATATAGAAAAAATTGGAACAATACGGAGAAGATTAGTATGGCCCCCTGCATAAGGATGACACGCAGGTGCAGGTGTCGATATCTAGGTGCAGGTGTCGATGAGTGGTAGGCAGCTTGCTTCTCAATCACAAGATTCCGAGTTCAGTTCCACTGCGTGACACCTTGGACAAGTGTCTTCAATTATAGCCTCGGGTCAACCAAAGCCTTGTGAGTAGATTTAGTAGACAGAAACTGAAGGAAACCGTCATATATATATATA
>NC_068994.1:32243673-32248892 GCF_001194135.2 Octopus bimaculoides
GAGAGAGGAAGAGAGAAAGATATAGCAGTGAAGGGGAGAGGCGAATAACAACAGAAGGAAGAACGAGAGGGGGAGAAAGATACGAAGATAGATAGAGTCGCGTCAGAAATATAAAGTTAAAACTTACTTGCAAAGATGACGCGTGCTGTTGTGTTAACGTCCCCGTAACATTAGCGGTTCGGCAAAAGAGACCGATAGAATAAGTACTAGGCTTACAAAGAATAAGTCCTGGGGTCGATTTGCTGGACTAAAGGTGGTGCTCCAGCATGGCCACAATCAAATGACTGAAACAAATAAAAGAGTAAAAGAGTAAAGAGTAATCTAGTCGAGTTAATTCTGTTTCTATTTCTGAAAGTGTACTGATGTGCGGTTAGTCTACGATTCATTTCACTTTGGGTAGCTCCAATGTAACTCCTTTTACTAAACTGTGTTGTGACTGTGCATTGGTAAATTACATCCTTCGAGGGCACAATTCTCCCTATTCCTACAGTCACATAGATTCTGCTGTGGAGTGGGGGATAGCTTTCTAGTGGACTAGAGCTAGATCTATTGAGATTGATAGGGCTATTATGATTCTGAGTGTTCCCTTTACTAAGATTGGGGTAGGGTTTATTATTTTTATTCTTACTATTACCGCTGTCGTTGTTATTGTTGCTTCTATTTAAATAGAAAGTGTCTAGTTTTTTATTATTCAAGGAGGATAGGATGCTCGCTAAGTTATGCGTAATACTATAACCTTTTCTTATTATGCTACTATTTATAAGTTTCGAATACCTATTATCCTTATCAAAGTGCTTATTTATAATGTCAAATATTTGCTTAGCTAAACCGTTCTTTATTTTCATCGCAAATGGGAGTATGATCCAGATCATGTCTCCCGATTTACCAGTAGTCTTATCAAGCGACACATGTTTACAGTTGTTAAGGTATTGCATACGGTGTATATGTATATTATCATTAGTTCTATTATCAAGGCTCTGCGCATTTATACCACCATTAGTGGTGCTATGACCAGGTTTACGCCGGTAGTATTTTGAGTTGCAACTATGGTTTTTATTACTGTTGTCTTCATGGTTAGTGGGTTTATTAGTATCATTCATCCTTCGTCTAGTTCCCCAGGGGAATAGGAATCGGTAAACAAAATGTCAGTCCATCACAATTTCCTATGTAGAACTAACTTAAGATCAAGTAATACTCTAAGAGTGGAGGCGCGTAGCTTAGTGGTTAGGGTGTTGCGCTCATCAATGTAAGATGGTGGTTTCAATTCCAGGACCGGTCGATGCGTTGTGTTCTTGTGTAAAACACTTCATTTCACGTTGCTCATATCCATTCGGTTGGAAAAAACGTGAGTAATCCTGTGACGGACCCGCGTCCCGTTCTGAAGGCGGCGGCTCGGCAAGAACATTTTACCCTTTGTTTTGATCGTCAGCGCGCCGGACCAAATGCTAAGCTGCATTTCTTCACGCTTTTTTATGTCCTGAGTTAAAATTTTGCCTGGCAGTGCTACCGAGGGCATTGGTGAATTGTGGGGTCATGTCAAACAACTGCTGTCGCGTGTGGGACGGATCCGTCTGTCGGCCGAATCTGTAGTGATGATCGCACCGCTGTCCTCCTTCAATGGAGCAGGCAAAGCAGTTTTCCTTTGCCTGGTGGCTGTGGCGAAAGATGTTTTTTGGTGGACAAGGCTGAAAGGCACGAGGACAGATACATTCTTCTTTGGTAGAACTCTCATTGACTTCTTGAAGTTTTACTTGTAAACGAAATTGAGAATGGAGAGGGAAGTGCTGTCCTCGAGTGAGTTTACTGAAAGGTGGGTGAAAGTTGAGAAAATGGCAAGAGTGGATGGTACGTCTCTAAGTGTAGACCTGTGAGTCAGAGAGAAGGAATTGGAGAGGGCACTTGCTCCTGGGGTTTCAAGGAAATCTCGTGCAGTGGGGTTCCTCGATTATCCCTTAGAGGGCTTCCTGTATCAGAAGGATTACATCTCTATCACCCTACCCGCATTTTATTTTTTGGTTTTAAAACATTGTATGCTATGCATGTAACTTCTGTTTCAGCATATACCGTGTAAAATTAATTTCTTATTTTTCTTTTTGTTTTTATAATTTCATTATATGTAACCCCCCCAGACTCTATGTCTGTTTTTGTATTGTCCTCTTCCTCCTTCACCCTTGTGGCAAATAAATGAAATCATCATCATCATCATCATCATCATCATCATCATCATCATCATCATTATTATTATTATTATTATTATTATTATTATTATTATTATTATTTTCTCTTTATTACAAGTTTTGTTGGAGCTCCTGGAGTCTTACATGCGTTGCAGGCTTACTATCTGCAGCCTACAGTACCGTGCTATTCGTTCTTTTCAGCTAATTCTTTCCTGATTATTCTAGCTGTGCCAAGGAGGCAAACCTTTTGTAACAGTTCTACAGGGAACTCTATTCCGATTTCCTTTATATTCCTCTTGATGCCTTCTGATACTGTTCCCAAGGATCCAATAATAATTGTCACTATCTTCACCTGCTTCATTCTCCATACTCGGGCTATTTCGTACTTAAGAGGGTTGTATCTATCTATCTATCTATCTATCTATCTATCTATCTATCTATCTATCTATCTATCTATCTATCTATCTATCTATCTTTCAATCTTCCTTCTTGACTATTCGTGGGTCAAAGGGGCATGCAACATCAGCTATATAGCATAGATGGTGTACCTTGTCCATCACCACTAGGTCCCAGAGGATTTAGCTACTGTCCAACTCCACCACTCTCTGCGGTTTGTTCTCATACCACGTCTTGCTTTTCTCTAGCTCCCATCTTTCGCAAAGTTTCCAATGTAGCACTTTCGCTATCTGGTTGGGTCGCCACAACTTGAAATGGTTTTGGGCAAGTCTAGGGCATTCGTTTGTGATATGGGAAATGGCTTCAATCCGCTCTATAGCACAGCGGAGACACTTGCTCATTCTTAAGGTTGACCCTTCAGTTCGTGACCAAATCTTGGTCCTGCGATGCCAGTATTGTGCTCTCGGTCTCTTTTTTTAGGATTCCTTTCATCAGGCGATCCCACCTGTTTTTTCCAGCAACTTCAGTTGTGGCTGCATGGAATTAATTGTGTTGTCCCTTGTTGCATAATTCTTCTTCATATCTTTTTTATACTTCTTCCTTTGTTTTCTCTTTTTTTCTCTGCTTTCAATACTTCCTCGTTCCTAACTGACATTAGCAAGTTTTCTTTACTTTGGGCTAGGTAACTCATTAAGCTCTCAAGTTCGATATGTATGCAGTCTTCGACACTTAGTACTCCCCTTCCTCCATTTGCTCTCTTTATATATAAGCGATCAGTGTCTGCACACAGATGATGGGCTCCATGCATCATTAGGAGCTTTCTTAACATCCTGTCCATCTCCTTTAGCTCCTCCTCTGTCCACATCAGGATTCCAGCGCCATACCAAATTACAGTGACTGCGCACGAGTTTATTACCGAAATTATGTTTCTGGCATTCAGTTTTGAAGTCAATATTTTTCTCACTCGCCGCCGGTATTCTGTTTTTATCTTTTCCTTCATGTCGTGATGTTTGATTCCATCTGCCTCAAGTATTCCCAGGTATTTGGTGAAAAATAACAATGCAAAAAAAAGAGCGAATGCCATGAGTTACACATGTACGTTTCTTTACATTCTGATTTCAAACGTCACCAGAATCTATATAAAGTTCTGAGTTCCTCACTAAGGCCTACAGTGATTTTCATGCTTCCAGGTCTATTATCTACATTCCTGGTTATATGCCGAGTGCGGTCCACATTGGCGTATTTGTTGCTCTTGTTCCTGTTGTTCGTAAGAGCATTTTGGAGATCCAGAGGCTGCTTTGTACGCTGTAAAATGGGTAAATTATTTTGCATCTTTTTGTAAAATGGGTAATTATTTTGCACTCAGATTCTGAGTGTAAGTCCTGCCAATAAAGTAAAAAAAAAAAAGGGAGCAGGGAGTAGAGACCCCTGATGAAAATGGTATTGTTGATGATGATGATAACGACGACGACGATTATGATTGTGGTAGTGGTTAGTGATTGCAGTGGTGATGGCGGTGGTTGTAATACCAAGAAAAAGAACGCTGAGGATTAGCGAATATAACGAGGAAAGTGATTGTGTTAGTATGAAAGATAATGCTGACGATAAGAATGATGACAATAATTATGACGATGACAACGATAATGATAATGATGATGCTGACGATGATAATGACGATGATGATAATGATGGTGAAGATAGCAACAACAAAGTGAACACCACCATTAATGAGAGTGAGAACGATGACGATGACTACGATGATGATGATGATGATGCGACGGTTTTCATAATAACGATTTCGGCTACAACACCGATGACAATAATGACAATAGCAATGATAATGACGATGACGACGACGGTGATGATGATGATGATGATGATGATGATGATGATGATGATGATGATGATGATGATGAATTACAATGCTGCTGCTGCTGTTTATGGTGATATTGATGACGATAAATAATTAAAGAGATAGAGATTAATGAATGACAATGCATCTTATCAAACACTTGTAATTTAGCGAACGATTTTAATAGATTCCACACAAATCAATATTGATGGTCATGGCGGCGACGGCGGCGACGGCGGCGACGGCGGCGACGCTGGTAGGGGTGGTGGTGACGGCGATGACGAATGTGATAAGACAGAAAACGACCATTATGGCGATAGTAACGATGATGATGATGTTGTTGTTGTTGTTGGTCGTGGTGTTGGTGATGGTGATGATGGTGGTGGTTGTGATGAGGAATTTCATAGCTAGTAAAGAAACGTTAGAGTGATAGTAATGATGGTGGTGGTGGTGGTGGTAGCGGTGGTGGTGATGGTTATGGTGGCGGCGAGATGATGATGAGGAGGATGGTGGTGGTGGAGGTGGTGGTGTTGGTGGTGACGATGATGACGATGATAATGTTGACGATGATGAACATGACGATAATGAAAATGATGATGATGATGATGATGATGGTGATGATGATGATAATGATGAATGTTGTTTTTATCTCTCCCTATGTTCCTTTTTTTTTTAATTGTAATTTGTTTTTGTTTATGCATTCTTTATTTTATTTCTGTTCTTTTATCAAATTAATACGTCAATATTCATGCCCCGCCGCCGCCGCCATAAGCACCACCACCACCACCACCACC
>NC_068994.1:32248999-32249570 GCF_001194135.2 Octopus bimaculoides
ATCCTGATAATGACTGTACTTATACTCCCGCTACTGTTGCTGTTGATGATGGTAATGATTATGATAATGATTATGGTGATTATTATGGTGATCATGTTCACGACAAGAATGATGGGTGCCATATTTAGGCCGTTTCAGCGAGGGTGGGCGAGGGTGTATGGATGTGGTCGGAAGGTGGTCATGTTAGGAAGGAGGGACATTTTTTGGTTAAGCTCCAGAGTAAAAAAAAGCTCCCCAAAGCTCCCCATCGCTCCCCAATTCCCTGAATGACGACAACGACGAAATCCCAGCCGCACCACCTTCGCCACTATTACAACCACTACTACCCCTACTACTATCGCCACCAACGCATAAACAACAAGCACCGACCCTACTAAAACCACCACCACCGATACCACAACCTCCACTACCAACACAATCACCACTGGTACCACCATCGCAACCTACAACCACTATCACCACGAACACTACCACTAATATCACAGCTACTACCACCACCACCACCACCACCATCAACAACAACAACAACAACAACAACAATAACACAACCAGCATCAAAACCACCACCACC
>NC_068994.1:32254090-32254387 GCF_001194135.2 Octopus bimaculoides
ACACACACACACACACACACACACACACACACACACACACACACACACACACACACACACAAATATATATATATAAACATGCATTTATACACTCACACTTGCACTTGCTTCTGTATGTTGATATGCATGTAAGTATGACTATGTCTGTATGTCTGTATGAATGTGTGTGTGTGTGTATTCATTATTTGCGAAAGAAGTAGTATCAGCTCAAAATAGCATCCTGTATGCATGTATGTATGTGTGTGTATGTGTGAGTGTGTGTGTATGTGTATGTGTGTATATATATATATATATATA
>NC_068994.1:32254487-32254815 GCF_001194135.2 Octopus bimaculoides
GGGTTTCATTTAATTGCACTTTAGATTTGGCTAGGTCACAAAGTGCATACAATCAGCTAAGTACAACATATAGAGAGCAGAGTACATCATACAAAGAGTAAAGTACAATGTTTTATGAAATCTGTTTTGTTTTGCTTTATACATATATGGATATGTGTACGTGTGTGTGTGTGTGCGCGTGTTTGTTCGTTTGTTGAGTAATTATGAATTAGAAATAAAAATGGAGATGGTAACATTTAATAATTCGATATTTTGCATGGCAATAACCTTTATATATATAGATACACACACACACACACACACACACACACACACACACACACACACA
>NC_068994.1:32264172-32266217 GCF_001194135.2 Octopus bimaculoides
ATATATATATATATACATACCCAGAACCAAGCTAATAGTTTAAGAGTGAAATTTAGGATTTCTCGATTTTCTGTGAATCGGATTTGATGAATTTTCCCCTGCTGGTTTATGCACTATGGCAACACCATTGTTGTTTTCACTATTCTGTGTAACGTCCTTTCTTTTTTGTATTTCAGATTCTTCACTGTGTATATTACCACATTCACTTTTGTAATATGGTGTCAAAATTTTCGTCGCTCAAAACTGCAACTTGATCATTAATAAAATTTGTGCTACATCTAAACTTATGAGCTTACATCAAACGAAAGGAATCGATTAGAGGATATCAACAAAAGTACATATAACACTGTATATAACTGCATGTATAAAACAACGTAAATAAAAATAAAGTAATTTTATTATTCTTACACGGAAGGGATGATAGGTAGGAGGTAGAATCGTTGGAACTTCGGCAAAATGCTTTAGTGCTTTTTGTTTCAGCTCTTTACATTCTAATGAGTTCAAATCCCGCTGAAGTCAACTTTTCTGTTCTTCCTTTTGGATATTAGAGTCTGACATCTCTCCCCTTACAATTGTTGGGCGCTGTGGTTAAAACAGAAACCAATATTAATATGAAAGAAAACATTTAAGGCGGCGAGCTTGTCGTGTCGTTAGTACGCCGGGAAAAATACTTAGCGGCATCTCACCCGTCTTTACATTTTGAGTTCAAATTCCACCGAGGTCGACTTTGCCTTTCATCCTTTCGGGGTCGATGAATTAAGTACTAGTGAAACCCTTCCCCTGAACTTGTTGACCTTGTGCTAAGATTTGAAACCAATATGAAGGATTATTATTATTATTATTTGTAGTAGTAGTAGTAGTAGTAGTAGTAGTAGTATTCTTGTTATGGCGGCAAGCTGGCAGAATCTTTAGAACGCCGGAGAAAATTCTTAGTGACATTTGTCCATCTGTACTTTCTGAGTTCAAATTCCACCAAGGTTGACTTTGCCTTTCATTTTTTCGAGGTTGATGAAATAATTATTAGTTACACACTATAATTGTTCTATCACTCTTCTTCAAATTTCAGGCCTTGTGCATATAGTAGAATGGATTATTATTATTTGATGAAAAGGCTCAGCTTATTTTGCTGAGTATGATAGAAAGTGTCAGCTGTCCACAACCAGCGGACTAAGGTGACACTTATTTACTGGTCATGCTTCAAGAACCCAGCGAAGAATTCTAGCAGTTCCAAGCAATGCTGAGTTTTGTAGGTGTCCTATCATTTGTACCAATCTTTTTGAGCCATGTTGATAGTTGAGCGCTGATACATCCAAGTGCGCCAGTTACTATCGGTATCACGTCTACTTTCCTCATTGACCACAACCTTCGTATTTCCTTCTTCAAATCGTCGCACTTGTTCAGTTTTTCTTCTTCTTTCTCTTTGATCCTGTTGTTACCGGGACATGCTATGTCGATTATCATGCAAATTCTTTCTTTTTTTATTCACCACAATAATGTCCAGTTTACGATGACTGCTCAGGTGAGCGCACTGAATCATTGCATACCACAAGATTTTGCAGTCTTCATTCTCAGTGACTTCTGGAGTTTTCTCATACCACATCTTTGCTCTTTGTAAGCCGTGATCTTCACAGAGCTCCCAATAGATCATTCTTGCCATTATTATTATTATTATTATTATTATTATGGTTCAGTAGTTTTAGTTTTATAACGTGCTTTCACTTCACTACCGAGCGCAGCTCTGTGCGCCTTGGGTATGTGCTGTGGATTGCTGTGGTGCTCTTATGTTTACTGTATTGAAAGTGTTTTGCGTAGAATGTGTGCAGTACCCAGTAGTGCAATTTTCTGTATGTTATATATATTTGTAAGTCCTGGTGTTTTTGTTATGTATTTGTCTGAATATTTTTTTATTATACCTAAGGCACCTACTATGATAGGAATTGTTTCTGTTTCTAGATTCCACATTCGAGTTATCTCTATTTCCAGGTCTTTGTATTTTGAAAGTTTTTCCATTTCTTTTAGAGAAACGTTGTCATCTGCTGGTATTG
>NC_068994.1:32266745-32267864 GCF_001194135.2 Octopus bimaculoides
GCACATGAGCCTTGCTAGGCCTTAAAAGGGCGCATAAATATTATTATTATTATTATTATTATTATTATTATTATTATTATTATTATTATTATTATTGTTGTTATTATTGTTGTTGTTGTTATTACAGCCCTAGATATTTTAGCCTTGTAGCAAAATTTGAAAGAAAGAGGCGGTGAGCTAGCAGACTTGTTAAGCACGCGAGACAAAATGCTTAGCGGCGTTTCATCCGTCTTTATGCTCTTAGTTCAAACTCTACCGAGGTCGACTTTGCCTTTCATCTTTTCGGGTTCGCTACGATGTTTCAGACCTTGTGCCTATAGTAGAAAGGAGTATTATTATTATTTTTTATAAAGAATTATTGTCGATGTTGTTGATGTTGTTGTCGTCGTTGTTTTTGTTGTTGTTGTCGTCAGCGCTTGTATCATTTCACCGTTGCTATTTCTGCTGCTATGGTCATTTATGCCGCTGTTGATGTGGCGTTTGTTATCTATGTGTTTCCTCTTTTGTGATCGCCGTTGCTGTTGTGGCGATGGCTTATTGTTGTCTGTAGCCTTTCCCTATCGCTGGATCTGTGTGAGAAAAAGAAAACACACACTCACACTAACACCTATTCAAACATCACCGCTGCACAACCACCACCATCACCACCACCACCACCACCAGAAACAACATCAACAACAACAATGACATCAACAAACTCAGACAAAACAAAATGACGTTTTAAGCTAGTTTTTATGAATGTGAGGCAAGGGCTGTCGGTCTTTTATCGCAATAGCGATATTCTTTTGCTACGACGAATGAATAGAGATCGAAGCCAGCGTTTATCAAACTTTGAACTGGGGAAACAATGAGAGGCAGTCTTATTCAGCTTTCACTGCTTTTCATCTCGGCTTATTATAACAAGTAGCGTTGCAAAGGGGAGATAACAAAAAATAGAAGAAAAAAAAATACAGAATATTAAACAACATAAGAAAAAAATATAAATATATATATACAAAAAAGAAGAAAGCGAAAAACACATGGTCGAAAGCATAGGTATTGTGTTTATAGGCGCGTTGTAGTATTTGTGCTGGTATATGTCTGTGTGCACGTGACTGCATATTTGTATGTGTGCCTATT
>NC_068994.1:32268883-32276232 GCF_001194135.2 Octopus bimaculoides
GTGTGTGTGTGTGTGCATGTGTGTGTGTGCGTGCGTGTGTGTACACGTGTGTGTGTGTGTATATATATATATATACATATATATATATGTATATATATACATATATATATGTATGTATGTATGTATATATATATGTATACACTCACACGCACACGCCTACACACACACACGCCTACACACACACACGCCTACACACACACACGCCTACACACGCACACGCCTACACACACACACGCCTACACACACACACATATATGTATATACACGTCTGTTGTTTGTAGGTATGCCTTTACGTATCTGCATATAATATATATTTAAAAGCAAGTAAATCATGGGCTGCTCATTTCTATATATTAGATTATATTCCATAGCATGAAGGTAAAACATACAGTTGTATTGACACATGTGACAGCTGTATTGATACAAAACATTAGCTCTCCGTTGATCATGATGGGCGGCGGCAAAAGCTCTGATACAAAACACTTATAAACATATCTAAACATATCTTAGTAAAAAGATTCTGGGCTATGTATCAGTCACGTGACTGACACATACTTCAAAATGTCTGCTGTTACATTTCTTTTTCTTTTTTCTTTCTGTTTTTCAGCAGATTATCACTACCTGATTTTGATCAATCCCAAACTTCCTGAAAACTACACATTATATTTGATTCCGAATGAGTTTTAGTCTTTCTTTTAAAAGAATCTTTGAGCCTTTTGTATGAGGCATTGGTGTTAGAAGATGTATGTATGTATGTATGTATGTATGTATGTATGTACGAACGTATGTATATATGTATTTGTATGTATGTATGTACGTATGTATGTATGTATGTATATATGTATGTATGTATGCATGCTATGTATATTTGTATGCATGTATGTATGTATGAATGTATGTATGTATGCATGTATGCTTGTATGAATGTATGTATGTATGCATGTATGTATGAATGTATGTATGTATGTATGTATGAACGTATGTATGTATGCATGCAAATATGTATGTGTGTATGTTTGTGTGTGTGACTATGTGCGTGCTTGTGTATGTGTGTGTGTGCGTGTGCATATGCGTGCGCGTGCGCGTCTGTAATTATGCATGTATGTATGTATATATGTACGTATGTATGTACGTTGTACGTCCGTATGTATATATGCATGCATGTATGTATGTATGTATGTATGTATGTATCTTATGATTCATTCTTTAAGGAAATTCTTTGGATTTTTCTCTTAAAGAAAGATGTAGTTTCTAAGTAAGAAATAGAGTTCCTGCATTGAAATTTAGATGAAGACTTTTGAAAAAGAAAATATATTGCATATTTTCACTGTTCCGCTTTCAAAATGGAATTTGTTAAACGCATGTTAATAACAATAAACAAATGCAACACGACCTAAAACAGCGGACAAAATGCAAAGCCAATGTATTTCCTGCTATGGAGGAAGAGAGCGGAAGATGAATCGACGTTTTGGAGAGATTTCCTTTGTCAATACATATGACTGGAGAAGAGAAAGGAAAACAGAAAGAAAAAATAGAAGAAAAGATGGAATATATGTAACAATAATGTGGGTGGCCGATATTAGATTAGAGATTTAGCTGCGGTTGTGGTGTGTGACAGAAAGACAAACATACATCGCTTGAGATGGTGAATATAAAGTATTATAGATTAGCAATGGGTGAGGTGAAGGTGGGGTCGCAAATAGAACTAGTAAATACTGAGGTGCAAAGCATGAAGCTGTGAAAGTTAAGTAGATGTGGGTTACTGCTTTAAAAGTCAAACTCTGGGTCTTACTGTGCGTTGCAGAAAACTGGAGATCATTTCAAGGAACGAACATGGGTATGCGGGTATTTTGAAAATACCTCACGGAGGGACGGCCATGCCCTGCATAGTTAAGGGCTGCCCTTTGGCAACGCGTAGCACCCGTTCAGCCACCCTGTCAGGGATACGGTCGAGTAATGGGACTGTAAATTGGCAGATTGTTCAGAGGTAGCAGAAGAGCTCAACTGAATCAACGGTGATTTTTACATTGATTCTGAGGAGAGAAATCTTAGATCAACGGTCAGGATCATCAAGCACTACTAAGAGAGAATTTACAACGCATCCATAGGGGAGGTGTCCATGGTTGTATAATCAATTAATGAAAGACTCACTATGACTCAAGCTCTCAATTCAAATTAATAATAATTGAATTGGATGGCAACAGAGAGCCATGGGAATTCGAAAAAGCAGCGGGAAAAAATACGAACATTTCTAAGATATTTGTCGCAAAACACCGGAACATTCAGGTGTGTTCCCACTTTAATTCTTCAGGCTACTTCCACCTCCATCTCCATCTCCATCTTTTGGGATTATACAACACTATGGTATTCCCTTTTCTTTGTTTCATCTTGAACAACGAATGATTGATGGTCTGCTTAAACATATCTTCCCTTGCCAGTTTAAACAACCAACTCGCTTTCCTCTAAGACATACCCTGTATCATTCTTGTTATTGTTGTGGCTCAGATCACTTGTAATCCAATAGATCTATGACCAAAATTGTTTGAGTCATAGCCAACACACCTTTTTCTCTTTTCGAGTATATTTTATCTAGGACTATATTATCCGATATATAATTCTTTTTGAAGATGGTGATGTGTAATATGAAGGAGATTTGGCTTCTATTTCTATCAGTTTGAGTGTATTCTAGAGGTTTTCTCTCGACAGTTTCTTGTAACGTGCTGAAATGGTAGCGAACAATACATAAAAATATAGAAATATATATTTTTAAGTGTAGAAAATTACAATCATTTCAAAATAAAATGCTTTTTTATAAACCAGTTGTATAAATTGATGTAGGCATTGAGTATTTAAGTATTATCCTCTCTTTTTGTCAATTTACCGAGCAAGCTCAGCTACAGCTAATAACTTTGTGCATATTTTCACCTTCCTTCGGTACCATCAACGAAGTATAACCTCACTGCATATTGCTGACCATGGGAACGAATTAATCGATCAATATTTATAAATACCATATTTGCTGGTGTATAAGATACAGTTTTATTTATTTGTAAATGTATAAAAAGAAATTACCATTTGTCAGTGGATGAGAGACCGAGTGCCATAGGTTGAGGAGCTGGATGGGCATAAATCCGCTAGGCACAATAATTGTTTTTAATAATCCTTTCTTCTATAGGCACAAAGTCTGAAATTTTTTCGGGCGGAGACTAGCCGATTACATCGACCCCAGTACCTGACTGGTACTCATTTTATTGACCCCGAAAGGCAAAGTCGACTTTAGCGAAATCTTAACTCAGAACGTAAAACCAAAAGAAATGCCGCTAAGCAGTTTATTTGGCGTGCAAACGATTCTCCGAGTTCGCCGCCTTTATGATTATTACTAATAACACTTTCTACTAAAGGAACAAGGCCTGAAAATTGGGGGAAGGGAACTAGTTGATTACATCGACCCCTGTGTTTAACTGGTACTTTATTTATCGATCCCGAAAGGATGAAATGCAAAGTCGACTTCGATGGAACTTGAACTCAGAACGTAGCGACGGGTGAAATACCGCTAAGCATTTCGTCCAGCGTGCTGACGATTCTGCCAGCACGCCGCCTTTGTAATTGTTGCTAATAATAAATAACTGAAAAATAAGCCAAATTATCAGAAACTGCAAGTAAAAGCTTAGGAAATATAGTTTAAGTATGTCGGCTGTTATGTGCGGACGTCACGTCATCTCTTTATACTTCTTTTCTCAGGATACGGCGCTGTGATGTAAAAAACATTAGTTTTGCATCGTGTATGGCACTTCTCTTGACCAAAATACGAACAACTACCCAGTTGAACAGAAAGACGATCATGTTGAGATACGGTCGTCCCATAATGTAGTCTATTTATGATAACTTTAACGCCTTAAACTTTATTCCAATAAGCTGTCATAATACTGTATTTACACGCACGGAATCACAGATTTCTGCCCCAACATACGAAATTACTTTCAAATATTATTCGATAAATATATAATATAACACACTTCATTTTTTTTTTCTTTCACAGGCTGGGTGAAGAATTTTGCTCCTCAAACACATGGTTCCGGGTTCAGTCCAGCTATGCGGCAACTTGGACAAGTGTCTTCTATCTAGCCTCGGGCCGACCAAAACCTTGTGAGTCGATTTGGTAGACGGAAACTGAAAGAATCCCGCCGTATATTTATATGAGGTGTAGTCAAAAAGTATCCGACCTTGATGTCTTTCGCACAAAATAATAATGCGTGAGCAAAATCTGCATGGGTATTTGGTGGCAGCGTCCTTCCTGAGCATGCGCAAAAATTTTCTGTTTGCATTAAGATGACCGAGCGCATTGAGCAAAGATACTGTATCAAATTCTGCTAAAAACTCGGTGATACGTAAGCCCATATATGTGTGTGTATGTGTGTGTGTTTGTCCCGATTCTAGGACAGTTGCGTACTGGACATTTGCGTCCCTGGACATTTGCATCTCGAGACAAATGAATCCCTAGATAGTTGTGTACCTGTATTATTTTGAAATTTTATGTATCTTTTCAGGTGTATTTTTTGTTTATTTGAAAGCTAGTTGTAAATAAACACATTTAATAACTCTAAATAAGAGAATAGGTAATAATAAATATCTAAAAAAGGAATAAAGAAATAAGAGTTTAAAATTTATGAAGCAGATCAACAATATTAAAGAAATATTTCAAGATCTAAAAATTATTGTAGCTTCACAAATAAATCAAAAGGTGTGAATGTTGTGAGTTATTCGTTTCAGGAGAAATTTATCTTATTTTCCTCTTTGAAAGTCCCTTTTTTTTCATTAAGGCAATAACCTCCTCCTATTTCAGTGTCTAAATCAATTTCCAAATAGAGGGGTGTTGATACGATAAGGAATATTGCAAAGTATAGTGCAATCCCTCTAGGCTGTTATTAGATCTAGGCAACTGATTTATAACCCTTTTTCGAACATTCCAAGACGTGATAGCAAAAATTGGTTCCATTCTTATCCTTCTCCGGCCTCTTGTTTGCCCAACGTGTGTCATTTCAAAATAGGCGGTAAATTCTGGAGGCAAATTACAGTCATCGGACAAGTCAATAAAACCGTTGACAACGTCAATTAAAGGACGAAATGATAATGCGGAATAACATTTAACTTTTAAATTGAATACTTCATCTTCTCTCAACCGTTGACTTAATCCTAGGCCACAGATTTTGTTAAAAATAGACTTAGAGAAATGAAAGCGACATGGACTTATTGTTACTTCTGGAAACATTTCTACAAAGCCTTTTTGAGCTCCGATTTCAAAGTCTGGCAACAAAGATTTTGGATGAAGTTGCGGTTTGAGTTGCAACAAATATGTGAATAGACGAAAATGTTTTCTTTGTTTTACGCGGAAGAATGGCAAAAACTCTAGGAATACTAAATGTACCTTCTTGGATATGGATACAATATAGCTAATAATATATTGATGGACTGACTTTAAAGGTACCATCTGCTGCCCAGTTAGGAAAATTTATCAAATCTTTAAAGCCATCTTCCGTCGCAAATATTAGTATTCTATTCTTGTCATCGTCGCCAGAATCAAATGCAAGGAACTTCTCTCCAGTTGCAAGAAAACAGCAGGACTCTGGTATCTCGAAATTATTCCTTTGTCGAGGAATTAGTAGTGTGTTTTGTGCTTTTGGATTATTTTGTTCAGTAACCCGGTATTATTGCCTTAAATAATCAAATACCAGAGCTTCACTTATCGACTGATCTCCCTCCTGTTCAGTTTTCGGTAGTTCCAATATCATTCAAGAGCTATGTGATTCGAAGAGCTTTATTTATATTTTAAGTTCTGTTAAGGTTTTTCTTTTTATTGTTGTTGTTCTTACTCTTATATTTATCTTTTCTTTTACTTGTTTCAGTCATTAGACTGCAACCATGCTGGGGCACCGCCTTGAAGAGTATAGTCGTAAAAAATCGACCCTAATATTTATTTTTAAAAGTCTAGTTCTTACTCTATCTCTTCTCTTTAGCTGAACCGCCATGTTATGGAGACGTTAACTATTCAACACCAGTTGCCAAGTAATGGTGACAGTGGACAAAAGCAAATACAAAGAAACACACATCCACACATATATGATGGGCTTCTACACAGTTTCCGTCAACCAAATTCACTCGCCTCGGGCTGTAGTAGAAAACACTTGGCCAAAGTGCCGCGCAGTGGAACTAAACCTGAAAACCTGTGGTTGCTGAGTGAGTTTCTTAACCACACAGTTATGCCAATGATTTTCGGGTGATTAGGTAGCTATTTCTAGCACGTAACAGCTACTTCGTCGATTCATTGCTAGCAATATTATTTTTAACCCCAGACGTATGATCAAAAGGGTTCAAGGTGTGATCATCCCAGCTTTGTTCAAAGTCTATTGCATCTCAGACTGTAGTACACAAGGTAACCTTCCCCGGTTTTAAGACGGTAATTTGAAGACAGAATTTAGTTGTTATTTCTAGCAAACTCGCAGTGTCTTCTTCGTTGAATCGCTGTTTCGGATATTACTTTTGCTATTATAACTGTAGTAGTAGTAGTAGTAGTAGTAGTAGTAGTAGTAGTAGTAGTAGTATCTGTAAGTGGAAATAATGTTGTTTTTGTAACTATAGTTTCAGACTGCTGCTTCTGTTGTTGTTGTTGTTATTTAAATCCCAGGTCATCATCGTTCAAGCAGACCTCTGATCAAAGGCATTCCAACCACGATCACCCTGTTCTGGTTCAATCTGTCCTTTTTTGAAGATGATATGAATTGACTGGAGAGAAATTTGGTTACTGTTTCTAGTAAGTCGAATGACCACATAGAACCTTCTTTTTTTTTTTGGTTCAGCTCTTGTTGTTAGTGTTGGATTTTAGCCTTAGGTCAGTCGTTATTGCCAAAATCATTGCAAACGTGATAAATCTGTCTGTATAGGGTTATCTGGGAGTACATTACTTAATGTTTCCTTCCAATCTTAAAAATTGTTGGATGTAATATGAAGGCAATGTGGCTGCTGTTTCTTTCTCGGTCACGCAACGCTCCCGTTGCCCGAAGTGTGAATATTATTGCTGTTGTTGTTGAAGTTGATGCTGATGCTGATGATGTTGATGTTGATAACATTGATGGTATTGATGGTGATGTTGATAATGCTAGTGATGTTTTTTATGATGTTGTTGATGTGGTTGTTGATGTTGCTATTGGTGTTGTTTTTGATTTTGTCATTTTAGAAATCCTCGCTCGCTGTTTGTGCTTTTGACATTTTTCAAATCAACTGGGAGAAACAATGTACGGGTGTTTATATGCGTGTATATATGCGTGTATATATATATATATATATATATATAT
>NC_068994.1:32276654-32277754 GCF_001194135.2 Octopus bimaculoides
AATGAGGTGTATTGATGGCAGATTGATGAAGAGAGGAAGTGCGAGAGGGTGTAGGTGAGAGGCGATTATGGAAATGTTTTAATTAATGACTGTTTGTAAGGCGGAGTAGGGGAAACCATGGAGAGCTGGTGGCGGATGTAGTTGCTATTGTAGTTCCAGTATTGGTGGTGGTTGTTGTGATTGTTGAGGTTGCAGTTGAGAGTAGTGACTGTGATGGGAATGGATGCGGTGGCGGTGATAGTGGTGGTGATAATTGTGGTGGTGATGATTGTTGCGGTGGTGGTTGTGGTGGTTTTGGTAGTGGTGATGGTGGTAGTTATCGTGGTGATGGCAGTGGTGGTGGTAGTGGTTGTGGTAGAAATGTTGATAGTGATGGTTATGGTAGCGGTGCTGGTAGTGGTACTAGTGGTGATCGTGGTTGTGACGGTCATGGTGGTGGTGGTGGTGGTAGTTGTGGCGGTTGTGGTCGACGTAGTGATTACAGTCGTGGTGGTCATGGTGCTTGTGATCATTGTCGTTTTAGTGCTTACTATGTTTTATCAGCTACAATATGATATGGGTGGCGGCGGTGGTGCAACTGCAGTAATTACCGTTGTTTAACCCCAGGTCAACACTGATGACGAAGCAATACGATCAAAGGTGTTCCAGACATGACCATTCAGTCTTGTCGTCTTCCTTTATTGTTGTTTAGTCCCACATTGTTTTTCGATTGTTCTATAGGAAGAAATCATGGACGCTCGGTTCTTGGAAATTCCAAAGAAAAAATCTGGATATATAGGCACAGGCGTGGCTGTGTGGTAAAAAGCTTGCTTTTTAGTCATATGGTTTCGGGTTCAGTCCCACTGCGTGACCCTTGGGCATATGTCTCTACCATAGCCGGGCCAATTAAAGCCTGGCGAGTGGATTTGGTAGACAGAAATTGACTGTCGTTCAATGATCGAAATGAAGAGTAGATAGACAGCCGACAACTGATGAAGGGTCGCTCTTTGTGTTACTTGTCCTATTTTCCATTTTTTCTCTCGTTGTTTGCTTATTCAACTCATTTGTTTTCGTATTTCTTGTTGTTTACTATCTGCGACGATTTGTGCCCATATATATAT
>NC_068994.1:32279642-32282125 GCF_001194135.2 Octopus bimaculoides
ATATATATATATATATATATATATATAAGCACACATATATACATGCACAAAATAACACATGCACACATTCATATATATGCACTTTTCAGGAAAAAAATAAGGAATAATATCCCCACCACCTTGTCCCAAATCTTTTAATGGATATTTTTGGAATTTAATAGAGATTTTTTTAATTGTTTTTGTCATTATTTGTTGTCTTTCACTCCTGAGTAAATCTGATAATGGGATTTATCGTAATAGCATATAGCTAAAATATTAAAGAAAGATAATATAGAAAAGATTATGGAAAATTATAAAAATAAAAACTATATTTTTTTATATAAATAGAATTATGAAAAATATAAATAGCAACGTGCTTTGTTTTTTTTTTTTAAGAGCAATAAAAAAGCATAAAGAAGCGCAGAAATGCTATAAATGAAAAAAATAACACCCCTCCCTACACACGCATATATAATCATATATATATGTATGTATGTATGTATGTATGTATGTGTGAGTGTGTGTGCGTTTATGTAGTATATGTTAAATATATTGATAAAAATAAACAAAAAGATTCGATGATTATGACAAAACAGCGAAAGACAAAAGACAGCAGTGTCCTGTATAATAACAAGAAGAAATAAAAGCAACAACAACAACAATAATAGTAGTGATAATAACAACAACAACAACAATAACAATCATGATAATAATAATAACAATAATAACAATAATAACAACAATAATGATAATAATGGTGGTTTCTTTCTTTGTTTTTGAGAATAATAGTGATAAAAATAATCTTATTGATAATAAATAAAACAACGTAATAATAGCATTAATATGAACAGTATTATTAATAGTAATAATGTTTTCATTTTTTTAAAGTTTACAATACCCCATTCCACCATTTTTTTGTACAATGAAAATAATAATAATAATAATAATAATAATAATAATAATAATAATAATAATAATAATAATAATAATAACAACAACAACAACAACAACAACAATAATAATAATAATAATAATAATAATAATAATAATAATAATAATAATGATAATAATAATGATAATAATAATAATAATAATAATAATAATAATAATAATAATAATAATAGTAATAATAATAATAATAATAATAATAATAATTTTGTTAAGGTTTTTTTCTACAGAAATTATAGCCAGCTCAGATTTTTGCTATGTTTCGTATCGAGATGTCAGATGTAAACAAATAACGAGCTCGAAGACAAAAATATGCCATATTTCGGGGGTGGGGTGAGGGTTTTGCCCGTTTATCAGCCCCTCCCCCCCAAATCTAACCCATTCTCGTCTCCGAACACATTGCTTGCATATATACCACCGCATACACCGATGTTCAAGTTATTGGATACACCAATTTACATAGTAAACACGTTCCTGGAATTGGTACGTAAAGACTAATGAATTGTAGGCACGTGGTATTACATTATGCAAGCATAATATACTATAAAGTATATTAAATGTCTGTTTTATAAGTCAACACCACGTCCCATAATGGATAATAAATAATATGAACAAATTTTGTGAGAAAATTTGATTCCTCCTTAGTCATATTCTTTTACAGAGAAATTGCTCTAAATTATACAATCAGGCCAATGCCATTTCTAAAAATTCCTTTTTTTTTTATCCTATTGGTTTATCTTCATGGAAATTCATTCTTGTTTTTTTTTTTTGCTTTGCTTCGTTCGTTCGTTCGTTCTTTCTTTTTATTTTGCTCTGTATGTTTATTTTTATGATTTGTCTAAATTCTTATTCTAATGTTCGAATGTGCTGCTTATGTGCTGTGTAAATTCGTTTTTTTTTTTTTAAATATTAGTTTTAATGTATGGCAAATGTATCATTTAATGTGTTTATGTCCTCTTCAAGTGTTGGTTACGACATGTTTTCCATGTTACATGTAAATGTATATATTTGATGTGATTGTGTCAATGTACGTGTGTATGTATGCGTTTATGTATATGTCTGTGTGTGTATATGTATGTATGTATATGTATAAAATATACATTTACAAGTAACATGACATAAGTGATATATATTCATAGAAAACTTATCATTAAGAAATATATAAAAGTAACTCTCTCTCTTATATGTGTGTGTGTGTGTGTGAGTGTATGTGCGTGCGCGCGCGTATCTCTGCATCAATCTACCTATCTCTCCATGTACGTATGTATGCAACTATCTATCTATCTATCTATCTATCTATCTATCTATCTATCTATCTATCTATCTATCTATCTATCTATCTATCTATCTATATATATATATATATATGCATTTGCATAGACAACATATACACTTATATGTATATATTAATTGATAGAGATTCAAAGAGAGATATCTGTATGTGTGTGTGTATGTATGAATGTATGAATATATATGTTTACACACACACACACACACATATATATACACACACACCTATATATATACATATATATATATATATATATATATATATA
>NC_068994.1:32282877-32286370 GCF_001194135.2 Octopus bimaculoides
AGTGTGTGTGTGTGTGTGTGTGTACGACAGGTTTCTTTCTGGTCGGCCCGGGGCTACAATAGAATACACTTGTCCAAGGCATCACACAGTGGATCTGAACCCGAAACCATGTGAATTGAAAGCAAACTTTCTACCACATTACTCTCACTTCAACGAAGCATCTTGACCAGTCTGAAAAAGCAGTGAAATATGTATCAAATCACAGCTCACAATCTGAAAAAAAAAAAATAAAAGGCAAGACTCTTTGAATGTTTTAGTCGAAGAGATACTATGTCAGAATATAAGAATAGGCACGATGATCGCAGTTATGATGACGTCGGTAATAGGTCTAATTGATCCAATTTTCATCTCGTTGAAAACAACAACACTAATAACATTTACTAGAATAGAAACCACGAACCAGTAAAGGAATCTCTATGCAGTGGCTTGAGCTGCTAGAAATTATAGCCGAATGCCAGTACAGAAGCAACATCAACGCAGAAATACATCAGACGTTATACATTTTAATGATAAAGAAATCAAATATAAATCAAGTGCATAGAGGTTACAATATTGATGAATATATTATATATATATAAAAAGAAGAAGCGTAAAACAAGACACGAATTGCATTGCATCCAGTCTTAAACTAACTCTAAAAATGTGCTTCACAAAAAAAACCCCCACTAAACTTCATTTTTTTTTATTAAAGCAAACCCGTGAATCTAAGAACAAACTACGAATGAACAATTCGCTTTAAAATATGATTGCAAGCGTGTAAGTTGTAAACCTCATGTATCTGACTGCTATATTGGTCACACATATATAACTCTTTCTCATTGACATACTATGCATTTACTGTGGAGGCGCAATGGCCCAGTGGTTAGGGCAGCGGACTCGCGGTCATAGGATCGCGGTTTCGATTCCTAGACCGGGCGCTGTGAGTGTTTATTGAGCGAAAACACCTAAAGCTCCACAAGGCTCCGGCAGGGGATGGTGGCGAACCCTGCTGTACTCTTTCACCACAACTTTCTCTCACTCTTACTTCCTGTTTCTCCTGTGCCAGTAATTCAAAGGTTCAGCATTGTCACACTCTGTGTCACGCTGAATATCCCCGAGAAGTACGTTAAGGGTACACGTGTCTGTGGAGTGCTCAGCCACTTGGACGTTAATTTCACGAGCAGGCTGTTCCGTTGATCGGATCGGCTGGAACCCTCGACGTCGTAAGCGACGGAGTGCCAACAACAACAACAACAACAACTATGCATTTACAACAAAGAACAATTTAACGCACTGCATCATCACGCATCATGAAACAAACCAATAGGAAAGTGAGAGAAGGAGGGAGAGAGATAGAGACTGTATGTTGACCTTCGATCTTCCAGAAAAAGTAGCCACCCTACCTATCGCACATCCCTTAACGCACATCCTACCTATCTAATGCGAATCAGGAGAAGTATCAGAGTCGGATATAATGCATCGCTGTGTTTCGTCCAACATTCTCCTGACTGACTTCGAATCCCGCCGAAATCAACTTTACTTCTCTTTCGTTCGGTATGGAAATCCAAGATGGCCATCTGACCCACATATGGCATTAGTTTCGGCTCTATGCGTTCTGAATTCAAATCCTGTCATAACCTGCTTTGGCTGGTTCACTCAGTTCCTGATTGGGACACCTTGGGTGCCTTTAGCGGAACCCACTTTATTGCAATCATTCGGATTAGGTATCAGATTTCTGATTTAGGCACAAAATCAGTAATCACACACACACACACACACACACACACACACACACACACACACACACACACACACACACACACACACACACACACACACACACACACACACACACACACACACAGATTTATTCGACAGTCTTCCATACAATTTCCGTCTATCAGCTTCACTCACAAAGTATTGGTTGACCAGTGGCTATGGTAGAAACACTTGTCCAAAGCGCTCCACATTGTGACAGAACCCGAAATTAGATGGTTGCAAAGTTGGCTTCTTAACCACACAACCATGCTTACGCCAACGAAAAAAAAAAACAAAACAAAAAAACAAACTAAATAAATAAAATGAAATGCTTTACGAATTTGCGTGTCATCCTTTTACAGGGGCCATGTTAATATCTGTGTCGTCCCTATTTTAGTATATGTATTGCTGCACTAATACAAGTTCTTAACAGATCTACTTAAACCAAGCGGGTCGCATGATGCATGACATATCATCAGGCGGTTAGCACTACCAAAATAAAATCAAGATAAATTCAGAACGTCACGTGGGCTGCAGTTTGCCTATGACTGACTTAAACCATCGTCCGGTCTACCATGATAAACTGGCACTCGGGTTTCTGTCCCATAGCTTTGTTGCTAGAATTCGAAGCAAGTTTCTAGTCTGAGAATAATTCATGAGTCATGTTTTCTTCCCTCCACTCTTGGAGCCTCTCCCTGCATATACAAACATAAATAAATAAATGAATAAATAAATAAAAGTCATGGTCGTGTCATTCGTCCACTGATTTAGTCAATAAATATGGCAAAATTTAAAACACGCACAACACGCACATGCACTGACATATACTAATGCAGATCATCTCTCTCACACACACACACACACAAACCACATCCACAAGCACGCATATGAAAATACAAAAAGCCTCACACATACGGTGACAAGCACACGCATACCCAAACACATACAGAAGCCTATACACAGCCACTCTACACAAGCACATATACATCCACATACGCACACACACACACGCGCGCGCGCACACACATAGAGTTATACATGCATAGAGACACACGGGCACACACAAACCCGTATATATATATATATATATATATGTATCCACAAACATACTGGCAGACACATGTACATATAGGAAAATACAGGCACACACAAACACAACGGACTGTTGATTTGGTAAGTCATATCTAATAAAGTTCAAAATCGTAATGTTGATTAACTCAATTATTTTCAGTTTTCAGTTTTTCATGGCGATGAGCACAACTTTTGCCTGTTAATGGGCAAAAATACACAGGCATATACACGCGCCCGCGAGAGACAGAGAATGCACGCGCACACATATGTATCTATCTATCTATCTATTTATCTATCTATCTATCTATCTATCTATCTATCTATCTATCTATATACGCACACATACACCCCGCCACATATATATGTATATATAGAGAGATAGATAGATAGACAGATAGTTAGATAGATATAGATACACACACATACACACAAACAGGCACACACACACACACTCTCTCTCTCTCTCACACACACAGACACACACACACACACACACACACACACACACACACATATATATATTTATATATATCTATCTGTATATATATATATATAAATATTTGCTTATACATTTGTATATATGAATGTTTATACATATTTACATGTATATATGTGTATGTGTATACATATAAATAAAACATATATTTAGTATATATGTATATATGTATGTATGAATGTATATATA
>NC_068994.1:32286545-32287308 GCF_001194135.2 Octopus bimaculoides
TCTATATATATATGTGTGTGTGTGTGTGTGTGTGTGTGTGCATACAAACACGCACACACACACACACACACGTATATATGTATATACATGTTTGTCTGTGTATGCGTTTAAACCTATTTGAAGAGACTGTGCAATTACTTGTAGCCGCTGTTAAAGGAAGAACTCAAGACATTTAAAGGGCGAGAATGAATATTTATTTATTTTATAGCTTTGTCACAATCTGCAAAAAGTTTCTATGTTATGAATTTATGAAACGAATGATAAAATAGTTTCAGCTAAAAAATATATAATGGCATATTTTATGAAAGAATATATAATGATATCTCTTTGTAAAGAATGAAGTATGTCTTTCTTCTGTTGTTAGCATAGTTTCAAAGGAATTGGCAGAAATTTGAGCATTATTCTATCTTCATATATTCAAGAAAACCTCTCTAAACCAGAAACCCTTAAAAAAAGTATTATCCTACCTACAATCAAAATCTCAATCATGCAATGTCGATGTATAGTATGTGAACAGTCATGTAAAATCAATGTGTGGTATAATACAAACTGTAAAACCGCCGTGTAACAAAATCCTTTTAACAAGTTCAACCTTATGGAAATGAAGGACAACTTGGAACAACGAGCCCACTAGATATAAAAGATTTACAGACTAGCAGTATATCCAATATATATATATATATATACTTGGAACAACGAGCCCACTAGATATAAAAGATTTACAGACTAGCAGTATATCCAATATATATATATATATATACTC
>NC_068994.1:32288672-32290000 GCF_001194135.2 Octopus bimaculoides
ATATATATATATATATATATATATATACTTGGAACAACGAGCCCACTAGATATAAAAGATTTACAGACTAGCAGTATATCCAATATATATATATATATATACTCCCATCATCAGCTATCTAGTGGATATCTTTATGGTGTTAACAGCGTCAAAATCATAAACACTTTCTGGGAATTGAGACAACAAGCAGGAGCGAAGCATCAGCATAATACGTCCATTACATCTACACTTGCTTATTGTTACAAATACAAAGAAGACGGCAAGCTGGCAGAATAGTTACCGTGCCGGACAAAATGCTTAGTAGCATTTCTTCCGACTTCACGTTCTGAATTCAAATTCCGCTGAGATCGACTTCGCCTTTCATCCTTTCGGGGGTCAATAAACTTAGTACTAGTTAAGTACTGGGGTCGATGTAATCAAACAGCCCCCTCCCACAAAATTTCAAGCTTTGTACTTATTGTAGAAAGGATTAGTACGAATGCAAACGCCAAATCTCAGACATAAATCGTTTCACATTCATTAGTTAAAAACATAGCAATATCTTCGAAAAGGACATCAGTTTTTTTACAAGTGAGCTCTGTCGAGATGAAGACCTGTTGTGACATAAATTACTGACAAGTAGATAGATTTAGGATAAAATCTTATTAATTAATTTAAGTTAGATTTACTAGTTAGATAATCAGAGTCAACACTATACAGAAAATCGTTTATTTACTCGGCTTGATATCTATTTTCGAAAAATGTATATAAAATAGAAGAGTAAAAGACATTCTTATGTTTGAATATACTGTCAAATAAATTTTACAGTACATCCATTAGAATTCGCTCTATCTGCCGGTTATTAAAACGATTTATTCGAAATTTTGGCTTCCGACAATGTAGCATATGATATGATGAAATACATAGTGTATGTAACAGATTATCATAACGACACATTATCGCCGAGCTGTTTTACAGTTAAGATGACGTACATATTAAACTAAACAACAATGGAGGCGCAATGGCCTAGTGGTTAGGGCAGCGGACTCGCGGTCATAGGATAGTTTACCATATACCTTACTACAAATTTCCTACTTGATGACGTAATATATATATATATGTATGTATACATGTATGTACCCCTAGCATGGCCACAGTCTAATGACTGAAACAAGTAAAAGAAAGGTGAGGCGCAGGAGTAGCTGTGTGGTAAGTAGGTTGCTTACCAACCACATGGTTCTGGGTTCAGTCCCACTGAGTGGCACCTTGGGCAAGTGTCTTCTAATATAGCCTCGGGCCGACCAAAGCCTTGTGAGTGGATTTGGTAGACGGAAACTGAAAGAAGCCTG
>NC_068994.1:32290707-32291243 GCF_001194135.2 Octopus bimaculoides
GCGAGGAATCTTAATCCTAATTTTCTATTTTTTTCCCTTCTATTAATGTTCACAGAACACCTCAATACAACAAAGAATGAATAAAGAGGCAACTTTCATCAATAAATATCTTCCGCAAATAAATATGAACACATAACATAGTATAGAACACTACTAACCTTTCATTTAATACCACTAACCCCCATACATCCCATACACCATTCACATTACAGATCTAGATCTACCCTAATTGCACCAAATCCAGAACTACTTACCTCCCTTACACATAATCTTTTTACTCAGGGACTAGTAGACCTGACACCGTTCAGTATTCGGTGTGCATTCAAAGCAATGATTAGTTACATTACGAAACCGGTATACTTTTGAATCTCTTTAACAACTCACAATAATGACTTTTATTACCTTTATTCCTACCTCAGTTCATCTAATTGTATCTATCTATCGTTACTTTTCATAAAAAGCCTTTACTTTTTTCGATTTCCAATGTGCATTTTCGCTTATTTTTCTTCTTACTTTCCCCTAACATTTCCACGTGA
>NC_068994.1:32291337-32295529 GCF_001194135.2 Octopus bimaculoides
ATATATATATATATACACACATATTCTTTTATTCTTTTACACGTTTCACTCATTTGACTGCGGCCATGCAGGAGCACCGCCTTAAAGAGTTTCAGTCGAAGAAATCGACACCGTCTACTAAATCCATTCACAAGGCTTTTGTCGGCCCGAGGCTATAGTAGAAGATACCTGCCCAAGATGCCACGCAGTCAAATGACTGAACCAAGTAAAAGATTAGAGCACTGTACTTGTCTTTCTTTCATGCTTTATTTTCTTCTTTTCTTCTTCAGTTTCTTCTACTCTTTCCTCGTCCTCTTTTCGTCGTTTTTATTATTTCTTTTCCTTCTTTGAGTTAAATTCTATCTACGCCTTTCTTATTTCTTCATTTCTTTTACAAAATTTTCAGCATTTTATCCATCCATCCATCCATCCATCCATCCACCCATCCATCCATTCATCTCTCTTTCAAGCACCCCCTCTCTCTCTCTCTATCCATCTATCTATATTCTTACCTTTTCCATCTCTTCTGTTATTTTAATTATGTCTTCATGTTTCATTTTCTTTTTAACTTTTTTTTTTTTTAAACAATGTTTCCTTTTTTCCTTTTCAACTTTATTCATTTCTACATTCGGCAGGATTTCTTTCTAAATTTCGTTCTTTCTTACTTCAATATTCTTCGTTCTTTCTGGTTCTCTCTTGCATTCATTCTTTTTTCTTTACTTTTACTTCATACCTCTCTTTCTTTCTTTCTTTCTTTCTTTCTTTCTTTCTTTCTTTCTTTCTTTCTTTCTTTCTTTCTTTATTTCTTTCTTTCTTTGATTAATCTGTTGCCTGCTTTCTCATTCTTTTCATTTTAATTGTCTTTCTCATACGTTTTACCATTCCTATTGTATTTCCTTCTACAAATCTGTATATCTTTGTTTATTTCGTTACTTCATCCAACCATCGATTTATTTAATCATCTGTCCACCCATCTATCCATGCATGCATCTATTCACCCATCCGTCCATCTGTCCGTCCATCCATCCATCCATCCATCCATCCATCCATCCATCCATCCATCCATCTATCCATCTATACATACATACATATACCTATCTGACTACCTGTCCGTCCGTTCATCCGTCCGTCCATCCGTCCATATATCTGTCTATCTATCTATCTATCTATCTATCTATCTATCTATCTATCTATCTATCTATGAGTGTGTGTGAATGTGCACGTGTGTGTATACATATATATCTGTATGCATGCATGCACGTATGTATGTATGTATGTATGTATGTATGTATGTATGTATGTATGTATAAACAATGCATAATATATACATATATCTTTGATGTCGTTCGGTTTGTATTGAAGAAATATATTCTCTAACATGTGGATGACTGACTAAGGTCATGACGAAAATCTTTCATACAGAAATATTTCTTAGGCCTCAACTCACTAGCCTCAGCCCCGATTAATTTCCACATCTTAAACCCTCACCCCTCTCTCTTTCTCTCTCACTTTATGTCCCTCTCCTCTCTGTCTCTCGATGGCTTTCATTCTATCTCTTTCTGTATCATTCTATCCCTCTTTAACTGATCCATTTTGCCCATTCTTTATGTGTCAATGAAGTATATATGCATTCTTTTCAAACACACTTGATAGATACGCAAACCTACATCTACCCCCTCTCTCTCTGTTTCTCTGTTTGTCTCTCTTATAACGCCACACACAATCCTACATTTACCCCCTCTCTCCTACTCTCTTTCTCTCTCTTTCTCTCTTCTCTCTTTGTCCCTCTCTTTCATAACCCCCTATATATGTACATAAATGTGCATAAATCTACTTATGTATTTATTTGTCTGTATATTCATAATATATCTCTATGTATACAGTATAGCGTATATATATATATATATATATATATAGCATGTATATATATATATATATATATATATATATATATATATATATATATATATACACACACACACATACATATATATATATATACATATATGCCTATACATTTATACACACACATGTTTGTGCTTATATATGTGTGTATATATATATATATATATATATATATATATATATATATATATATATATATATATATATACATATGCATACATATATACACATATACATACCAACACGCATATATATGTATGTATATACATGTGTGCATATTTGTATGTATATGTATATGTATATGAGTAAACTTATGTGTATTTTTTTATCTCAATTCAATATACATTTACATTGTGAAGCAGAACTAAACAATATGGGAAGGGAAAATGTTAGCAACCACTCAGCAGCAGCAGCAGTAACACCACCACCACCGCCAACACATCCACCACCACTACCATCACGACCACCAGCAGTGGCACCACCGCCGCCGCCGCCACCACTACCATCACTGCACCATCATCAACAACAACAGCAACATCACCATTATCATCACCAAAATTACACCACCAATACCTGTACTTCTACCACGGCAATTGCGATTACCATAACGGTCACCACCACCACCACCACCACCACCTTCACTAATCACCAACACCACTGCAAAAGTGTCCGCTTACCATACAATTTGAGGGATGTAGGCTGTTATTTCTAGCTAGTTCAAACAACCGTCTAATCCTACATAACCCTAGAAACAAGATATGGACAAGGCAGTTGTCACTGACTGTTCTATTAACGCTTTCCTAGGGCTGAATAATAACAAAGTCACCACCACTACTACCACCACCAGCACCGCCAGTACCACACCACCATCACTATCATCACCACCACCATCGCTACCGCTACTACCACCTCCTACACCACTATCACTACCACCTCTACCATCACTAGCACCATCGTCAACAACAACAGCAACACCACCATTATCATCATCAAAATTACACCACCAGCACCAGTACTTCTACCACGGCGATTGCGATTACCATAACGGTCACCACCACCACCACCACCACCACAACCACCACCCCAGCAACCGACACTACTTCCGCTACCAACACTCCACCACTACCAACACCACCACCATAATCACCACCACCCCTACAACTATCACCACCATCACCACCATCACCACCATCACCACCATCACCACCACCACCACCACCACCACAACCACCACCACCATCACCACCACCACCACCACCACCATTACTACTACAACTATAACAGCCCTTATCACCACCTCCCCTATTATCTCCCCACCCCTATTACCAACAATAACACATCACGAAAAACAAAAACAACAGCAGTAGCAACGTCAACAACAACAATTTTCACCAAACAATACGCAGCAAATAAGTCAAAACAGATCAGATTTACAAAATAAACATTCACCTAACTTATCAATAATTGCTTTCTTTTTCAGCCATTTTCCTATCGTCTGTTCTCTTTTCTTATCTGCTCACCACCCACCAAACTCACTTTGGATTTCAGTATTATTTTCCTTTTCTGATATTTGTTCTGTTATTTTATAAATTCTATGCACCATTTTGGACTGTTTTTGTTCAATTGTTTTTGGGTTTCTTGGCATATTTCTTCACAATCGAAGAAAAGTTTCATTTTCGAAGAAAACATCTGTCTTTCTCAACAAGAATCCAAATCTAATTTCATTTCGTATAAAGACAAATGATAAAAATTAGGTATCGGAAACGAAAGAAAAAAATATTATATTATGACCTACGTTTAACATGGACATACATACAAATATTTACAAATACAATACAATGAAATACAATAAAATACGATACAATATATATGTGTGTGTGGGCGTGTGTGTATGTGCGTGTGTGTTTGTGTGTGTGTATAGAATGTACGTATATATATATATATGTATGTATGTGTGCATATATGGATGCATGTTTGCACAAATATATGCACAGATGAATAAATATAGATAAGCAGTGCATGCATACGTGTATGTATATACGTACGATTATATTCCATATGCACGCACAAAGACAGGTAAGTTGTTAATATATAATGCATTGTAAATATATATAACATTCATATGTATTAATCTCTCTCTCTCTTTCTATCTCTCTCTCTCTTTCTCTCTCTCTCTCTCTCTCTCTTTCTCTCTCTCTCTTTCTCTCTCTCCCTTTCTCTCTCTCTCTTTCTCTCTTTCTCTCTCTCTCTTTCTCTCTCTCTATTTCTCTCTCTCTTTCTCTCTCTCTCTTTCTCTCTCTCTATTTCT
>NC_068994.1:32297540-32298291 GCF_001194135.2 Octopus bimaculoides
TATATATATATATATATATGTATGTATGTATGTATGTATACAGTGTTGTCTGTTCTTTGCAGACCTTGACCTCTTCTCGTACCTATAATTGTTCTTTTCTAGAGTGAGATCTTAAATGACTTTTGAACTATAAAAAGAGTTTGAAGTACTGATCACAAATACTGTAGGCTTAGCCCTATTTTTTGCTGGTTTATTCTGAGTGTTCAAGAGCCGCTTCAGTCCTCCACATGACTTGCAGGTCTCTTGAAAGACATTGCATTGAAACTGGTTATCCGAAATAAAATTCCAATCGTTCACGTATGCCTCACTCACATAGTCTCACGAATGTGATCACATACCAACGTAAGATGCCGGTCCTCACTTATTCTTGACACTGAGGTTCTTGCTGAGGCTTAGGATCACATCATTCCAAACCATACTTGTTAGGAATTAACTACGATGGACAGACCATCCCATCCATATGTGATGAGCGCATCTTCAAGCAAATACTTTATGGAGAACTTATGCTGAGAAAGAGAAAACTATAAGCTGAAGAAAAGATAGAAAGACTCTTTAAAATCTAATCCGAAATGTTTTAAATTATGTTACAGATAGAGAAGCGCGGAGAGTTACGATTTGGAGCGACGTTATACATTTTGAACTCGATAGAAGAGTTTAGCACAATAAAATGAAAAGAAAATTTCGAAAAACGAGATTAACATTTCCGACATTTTCTCTCTCTCTCTCTTTCTCTCTCTCTCTCTCTCTCACA
>NC_068994.1:32298905-32299607 GCF_001194135.2 Octopus bimaculoides
TATATATATATATATAACAAAAATCAAAGCGGGTGGCAGATTTTCGTAGGTCATCTTCTTTTATCATGGGAATACAAAATACATAAAAAATTTATCTAGATGTTAGGTTTGAAGCGCTCCAATATTACGATCCAAAGAAAAGCAGTATCACAAAACGTTACGATCGTTTCGAGGAATGTGTTTGTATTGGACGAGTTTTCCAGCCGATACAAATAGTCGCATTTCTCACATCAGAGGTATAAAAGAATCGATTAAAATTTGAGAAAGCTTAAAATATCTCCTAATTATAGAACTTGAAGTCATATCGAGTAATGTTATATATTTTTTTTAATGTTATAGTATTTTTTTTTAATTCGCAAGGATATAGAAAGGCTTTGTGAAGTGGAAAATGTTGTGAAGCAAAACATTTGTGCGAATGAAAATGAAATAAAAAATATTTGTAAACATAAAATAAAATGAGGACTCAAATTTCGGGTTAAACCATGTAAGACAGTTGGATTGCTGATAATTAAAGACAGTGAATAATGAAAATAAGGTGAATCCACATATGAAGTTGTTAGTGGGTACAGTCTAAAATTTTACATGATATTTGTGATTTACAATCTACGATGATCGTTAACTTACAACTTGTATATGTATGTATATAAATACATATATAGTATATGCATGTATATATATATGTATATATATAAGTATATATAT
>NC_068994.1:32302857-32303975 GCF_001194135.2 Octopus bimaculoides
TTAGTGATAACAACAACTTATACAAAACACTTAGATTGTTACTGCCGCCCCACCACATCGTCTCCATAACAACGATAATCACAAACACCACCACCACCACCACTACTGTCAGCACCACCGCCAGCAGCTTCAGCAGCAATATCACGACCACGACGACCACCACTACCCCACCATTACCTCCACCTACAGCACCACCAACATCATCAACAACAAACCATTACAGATATCCCCCATCACCAACCCTACCATTACTCCCTCGACCTCCACCTCCCACAAACCAACCACCACCACCACCACCACCACCACCTCGACCTATCAATGTATGCGGCACAACACATTAAAACTATTAGATAGCTCTCAATAGTGGTGTCGGTGATGAAGGTGTTGGTGTTACTGGTAGTGGCAGTACTGGTGGTAGTGGTGCTAGTGGTGGTGATGGTGGTGGTTGTAGTGGTACTGGTGATAGTGGTGGGGGTGGTTTGAATGTGACAGTGTTGGAGTTCGTGGTCTTTGTAGTGGTTGTTGTTGTTGTTGATGTTGGTGTTTAGTGGTGGTGGTGGCGATGGTGTAGCGTGGCTGAGATTCGATCTTTGCCAGATACTTTATACAAGGATGCTCTCCTTTCTTACATCTCCACCCACTCTCCACCCTAAAATTATTGTCATACACACATACAGACGCACATACATTTACAGACATATATACACGCATGCGTACATACATACACATAATACACGTTCATACATACATGCACACACATAACATATATACATATATACATACATATGCACATATATAACCATGCATAAAAATATATACATATACATATGCATACATATGCATTCACAGACACAAGCAAAAACACACACACATATACACACACATACATACATTCATACAAACGTTCATAGACACATACACGCATGTATTGAAGTATACATATGCACACACACACACACACACACACACACACACATACATTCAAAGAAACATAGACATAGTGCATATATACATGCATACATAAATATAAACACACACACACACATGCACACGTGCACGCGCACACGTACGTACGCAAGTAGACACATTTACAAATAAAACTGAATTTCAAGAAATTT
>NC_068994.1:32305727-32310408 GCF_001194135.2 Octopus bimaculoides
ACACACACACACACACACACACAGATTGTTAGGAGTCAATGGCCGAAACACTTGCCTAAAGGGCATATATCTATATACACACACACACACACACATATATATACATATATACATATATAGATTTATATGCACATATTACGCATACATATATTCGCACATATGCACGAATATGCAAATGAGAACTGAGATGACGTTCTCTCACATCAACTGAAGAATCAGAATTTTTTCCAAACCGGATACGTAACAAACATCATAGGACCAAGGTGAGTGTTAACTGGTCATTTTCATTTGCTTCTTTTATTGTGAGTGTGTGTGTGTGTGTGTGGGGGGTGCATTCATGAGTGCCCCCCCTCCCACACACATTATCTTGTTTCATTCATTGGACTGGTGCCATGCTGGGGCGACGTCTTGAAGGATTTTACAACAAATCGACTCCAGTACTTTATATGTATGTATGTGTGTATATATTTAAATATATATACATACATATGTGTATACACACACACACACACACACACACACACACACACACACACACACACACACACACACACATATATATACAGTTGAAGTCGGGTAATGAATTGTATTGTTCAGTTTTGATGAATCGCTAAGTATATATGTACTTGTATGTGTGTGTGTATGTGTGTGTGTGTGTGTGTGTGTGTGTGTGTGTGTGTGCGTGTTCATGTAGAGTATAATGCATGTATATGTGTGCATATGTGTTCATGTGTGTATGTGTGTGTTGAAATGCATGTGTTTACATGAAAGAGAATGCAAGAATCATAGATTGATGAACGACTAAAACACCAAACTATGAACCGGAAGAATCAATGTCGTATGATGTAACCGTATCTATGTCGCTGTAACTTCCTAATCGTTCAGTCTACCTAGCTGTATGTGGTTACCATGGGTCAGTCAACCTAGCTGTACTCAATGATCCAGGACTGGAAGTGGTGTGAGCACTCTTAAATTGCCATCTGTCTTTTTTTTTTTTAATTATTATTTTGTTAGTTACCATTATAGATTGTGGGGGCGCAATGGCCCAGTAGTTAGGGCAGCGGACTCGCGGTCATAGGATCGCGGTTTCGATCCCCAGACCAGGCGTTGTGAGTGTTTATTGTGCGAAAACACCTAAAGCTCCACGAGGCTCCGGCAGGGGATGGTGGCGAACCCTGCTGTACTCTTTCACCACAACTTTCTCACTCTTACTTCCTGTTTCTGTTGTGCCTGTAATTCAAAGGGTCAGCCTTGTTACACCGTGTCACGCTGAATATCCTCGAGAACTACGTTAAGGCTACACGTGTCTGTAGAGTGCTCAGCCACATGCACGTAAATTTCACGAGCAGGCTGTTCCGGTGATCAGATCAACTGGAACCCTCGACGTCGTAAGCGACGGAGTGCCAACAACAATTATAGATTATAAAGTCCCCGCTGCATTGAATGTCATTCTGCTGAGGATTTTCTTAAGGACTCCTGTATCTGTAGAATACTCAGCTATCCCCTACGCCTAAATTTAACGAGAGCGTCGTTAACTGACTGAGCAAGTCAATGATCATCTTCGAAGCCCCGAAGGAGCATCTCTTACATACATATATTCATATATACAAGCATGCAAGCATACATGTATACATATATGCAAACATACCTATACTCATGTATACGTGCAGACATACGTATATGCATGCATACATATGCACATATATACATACATTCATTCGCATATACATTGATAAATACATATATTGATGCATGTACGTATGTACAAATAAACAAAACATTTACACGTGGTACACGCTAGAATATTTGACAGAGTGTAGTGAGTTGGCAGCAACTTCTACACATACGAATGAATATATGTTTACACACACACACACACACACACATTCACAAACACGCACACGCGCATATATATATATACCTAATCACGTAAACATTTTCTCAAACACGCAAACACGCACTTATTCATCCGCATTTTGTTCACCCTTAATTGGTTTTGTTATACCGTATTCGGCAATGTACAACGCGCTTTTTTGTTTATGTTTAGACAGACCCTGAAAATTAATGTGCATCTAATGTGGCCGTATTACAGATGAGAGACCGAGTGTCGTATGCTAGTGAGCTGGATAAGCATAAGTCCATTAAGTACAATAGTTGTTAATGGACTTATGCTTATCCACACTTAATGGACTTATGCTTAACAATAGCTGTTACTAATAATCAAATATTCGATTCAAATTTTGCTACAAGGCCAGTAATTTCGAGAGGTTAAGTCGATTAGAACGACCCCAGTGTCCAAATGGCATTTATTTTATCAACTACAGAAGGATGAAAGGCAAAGTTGACTTCAGCGGAATTTAAACTCGGAACGTAAAGACGTCCGAAATGCAGCTAAGAATTTTGCCCAGTGTGCTAACGATTCTGCCAGCTCGCCACCTTGACTAATAATTAAATATTGAAAATCAAGTCAAACTATCACAATTCATTAGAAGAAACTTATGAAAAATTGCTTAAGGTACAGCATTTATGTGGGGAGTTTTTTTTATAAGTCCTTCCCCAGCTTACATAACCCACACCTGATGTGTGCCTTACAATATTTAATGGCTGTGTTACCTTTAAGAAACATTTTTTACTGTTTGAATGAAAACTTCTCCTACAAAGTTGAATGTTACACTTTCATCCACTTGTCATCTATTGGATGACAACAAAACCATAGCGATGGTGCAGCACGCTGGTGGCTGATTGCGTTTGCATAAAACATCACAAGCAAAAATACGAGTTTTACATCCTGTTTGATAATTCTATTGACCAAAATATAAACAAATATACAGATGATTTGAAAGAAGATAATGTCGTAGAGATACGTTACTCCCATAAAATAGTTTATAAATAGTTTATAAATTTATGGTTTCATTCTTCATTCCAGCTTACTGTCAATAATATTGTATTTATATGCTCAGAATCACGCATTTTCCCGTACAAAACTACTTTAAAATACTTTTCAATAAGTGTATTTTTTAATCTTTTAACGTTTACTTGTTTCAGTCATTAAACTGTGGCCATACTGGGGCACCGCCTTGGGGGAATTTTAGTCGAACTAATCGACTCCACAACTTATTTTCTTTTTTAAGTTTTTATTCTGTCAGTCACTCTTGTCGAACCGCTAAGTTACGGGGATGTAAACACATCAATACCGGTGGCCAAGTGGTGATGGGGGAGAAACACAGTCACGGGGACAAACACAGAGAAAAAGACACATGCACACACACATACACAGACTCGTATATACATATATGATGGGCTTCTTTCAGTTTCCTTCTACCAAATCCACTCACAGGGCTTTGGTCGGCTCGAAGGTATAGTAGAACACACTTGCCCAAAGTGTCACGTAGTCAGAGTGAATTCGAGACCATGTGGTTGGGAAACCACGCCTGCGCCTATAATATCTTGAAACATATTAAATTTGTTTTTTTTCTTTCTATAAAGTAACCTTATAAAATAGGGATGCGTCAAATGCAAGGGTCTCTCTTATACACAGGTTAATACAATAATTAACATTTTCATACCCAGTCAGCTTAACACTATTCCTGGTCCCATAATAACAATTAGTCGCCTAAAATTGTTCTTAATGGAGCAAAAATTGGTGAATCTCCATATCAATGGGGAATCTGCTTGAAAATAGAAAATAGAACTGATGGTCATGCATGGAAGCCCTTAGATTAGCGGTTCCCAAACGGTTTGCTTTTACTCACGGCACATATTAGAGCAAATACACTTTGAAAAACTTCTAGTAAGTTTTATATCAAAATGTAATAATTAAAGGCACGGGCATAATCTATCTATCTATCTATCTATCTATCTATCTACCTATCTATCTATCTATCTATCTATCTATCTATCTATCTATCTATCTATCTGTCTGTCTGTCTGTCTGTCTGTTCTCTGTATGTCTGTCTGTCTATCTGTGTGTTTGCGTGTGCGCGTGCGTATATATATATTATTAACTTTTGAATGATGAAGTAATGTATTTCACTCATAAAAATATTAGTTAAATTAACTTCAATCGTGTTTGTTTTGTTTTGGAGAGATTTATAGAAAGCTTTAACTTTCATTGTAGTCGTATCTATGGAAGACTGGCAGGATTATTATTTGTATGGACCTAAAATTGCATTTTAGCATATAGTTTAGCTATTGCAGTTTACTATTAATACCGATACAATGTACATTGGTTTATATGTTTCTTTGTTGTAGTTTTATTAAAGTTAGTGTTTAATCCTGCCCATAAATTGATTTATTGAAATAATGTAGTTATTAAGCTTTTACGTTTATATTATACTACGAAGACGCTAGGGATTATAATTATTGTATGACTTAGACTGTCGCTGTTTAGTTACGTATTTAGGAATTGGTTGTAATTTACTTATTAAATTTGTTTATCGATACAGTTGTACATAAGGTAAATGTGTTTGAAAGGTGTGGTTTCTTTGGTTTGTTTGTTCCCAAACAACGCTTAATTTAGTGCTGTTGACACCGCCAGATTGAATGGTACTGTCCAGGTGTCGAAAGCATAATGATATCCGTGGGGCAGCTGATGATGGAGGTATGTTGGATTGTTGGTATGGCTGTGGAATAGTATTATAGCACATCTTATATATATATATATATATATATATATATATAT
>NC_068994.1:32310458-32311894 GCF_001194135.2 Octopus bimaculoides
ACATACGCACGCATATATATTTATAACTATATATATGTATATATTTAGTGTTCAAAAATCATGATATGAACCTGGTAGTTTGCGGTAAAGCACGTTCACTGACTTAGTGTTCGTTGGGTATATAATTAATGACAGAAACGGAAGATGGAAGATACAAGAATATTTATTGATTACTACAATCGTTTCTCATCTAGCATCGATCCCTCGCGAGTGGAATACTATACAACTGGTTTAGGCGTACCCCTCGGGGTAGAGTGTCTCCTCAGATTATTTCAAGAGGTATCTCGTTAAAATAAACTCTGTTTCGTAAACTTATTTCTGTATATTTTGTACTTGGTCTTCGTGTATAGAAATGGCAAATTATAGAAGACCCTTTAATTTGCCATTTCTATACACGAAGACCAAAAAAAAAAAAAAAAAAAAAAAAAAACATACAAAAGTAAGTTGTACGAAACAGAGATAACTCTTGAAACCACCTGAGGAGACACACCCGTGAGGGATCGATGCTAGATGAGTTGAAACGATTGTAGTGATAAATAAAGAATCATCTATCTATCTATCTATCTATCTATCTATCTATCTATCTATCTATCTATAGTCGAGAGCTTCGAGCATTGGCACTTAACGAATTCCCGTTGAATAAAAAGGGAAAAACACACTTAACAAACCCCTTACAATGGCGACAAGATTGCCACGATCATCTGATCATAGGTATTCTTGATCAGGGTTGATTTGAAATGAAACGATGTAAAAAAAATAACAATAATAAGAAAAGTAACAAAACAAAAAAAACAGTTGCAACAACAACGGCAACAGCAATAACAACAGAAAAATACCAACAAAACACAATAACAACAATGATAACAACACCAGGAAAATATTAGGAAAAAACAATAATAATACTGATATGAAAAACATTAACAACAATAACAGCAATAATAACATCCATAAAAACAACAAACACAGCAACAACAACAACAGCAAAAATACCAACAACAAACAAAGATAATAATAATAATAACAATATCAATGACAACAAAAACAACAATAACAATAACTATACCTATGATCCTCTCTGATATTGACTCAGGACCTGAAATTTTGGAGGAAGGAGTCTTGTCAATTACATCGACCCCAGTACCTGACTAGTATTCTATTTGATCGATCTTCGGAAGGATGAAAGGTAAATTCAGCTTCGGCAGCATTTGAACTCAGTACGTGAAGACGACGAAATGCCACTAAGCATTGTTCCCGGCGCTGTAACGATTCAGCCAGCTCACTGCCAATGTAATAATAATAATAATAATAATAATAATAATAATAATAATAATAATAATAATAATAATAATAATAATAATAATAATAAATTAAGAAATTAAGGCAAATAGACCAGATATAGTTGTCAAAGATCATGAAGAAAAAAAATGCTTTCTAAT
>NC_068994.1:32312795-32317002 GCF_001194135.2 Octopus bimaculoides
CGACGCTCTTCCGATCTTAGACACGACAAAGTATCTCAAAACCTTCACTGACTACTATGCCAGAAGTATGGCTATGAAGTAATGGGTGCTTGGTACCAACATATACCGGAAAAGGTAATGGACGAAAAGGGGGAGGCAAAAATCCTCTGGGACTTTGATTTCCAGACAAAGTGAGAGAGCATTGAAGGCCGGATACAGTAACCTTTAGGAGGGACAAACAAGAGTGCCTAATAATCGACTTAGCATTGCCAGGAGATCGACATATCATCATGAAAGAAAGAGAAAAAGTTGATTGATATGGAGACCTGAGAATTGAGATTGATAAGATGTGGCAGCTACGAGAGACGAATATAAAGGTTATCCCTATTGTCATCGGAGCATTGGGTTCAGTACTACCCAATCTGAAAAAACATCTGAAAGCCTTAGAAATGCCCTACAGTCTAGATGTATTGCAAAAGTCGGCATTACTTGGAACTACACGCATATTGCGTAAAGTACTGTCTGAGGTCCTTGTTGTGACTTGACAAACAGTACAAAACCCCGGTAGACACAATATTTTCAATCAACAACCTCACGATATTGTATACTGTGCGACGTCTATAATAATAATGATAATAATAATAAATGCCCTGATGCAGTACCAGGCAGTGGCTCTCATGGCTTCTCATATTAACTGAAAGGAAGTGTTATTGTGTACATTGCTTTGTCTTGGTATAAAAGATGGGCTACAGCAAATATTCTGCTCAATACGACATATTTGCTTGTCAATTGTTTGACCTTAACCAGTTGAGCATGTCCCTTGGTGGCTGAAGATATGCGCATCTCTGATCACGAGCAGAAGTAGTGGGAAAGCATCGTAGCCATATGTTGAGAGGAATTCTTTGGTGTTTGAATAATTCACCTCTGGAAACATGGGTGTTTCGTTCAACATCCTTAAACAACCCTTATTCAGGGACCTTTTAAGCGAGATGGGGTACATGAAGAAAATTCTAGCAGGGCCCCACCTGAAGGTCATGTGCTGTTTATCTTGATATGAGATCACTATGTTGCGCACATATGGTTGTGATGCATGTGCCTGATGTACCCTTATCAGACAGGTAGTCATGATGGGTATACTGGGCTTCGTATATTTTACTCCAGTGTCACTTTGATGGCAAGCACTACTCTTTCACTCAATAACAATAATAGCATTAACCTTTTCATCTATAGCCACAAAGTCTGACATTTTGGGTGAGGGGTAGTCGATTACATCGATACTTGTACTTGACAAATACTTTATTTCATCGATCTCCGGAGGGTGATAGGCAAAGCATCCTCGGTGGAATTTGAACTCAGGACGTAGTAGATAAAACGTTGCAGAAAAATATAGTTGTGTTTAAATTGAAAAAGTAGGGTGGTGAGACTGGTGGTGGCGGTGGTGGTGGTGATAGTGGGCAGGGGTATGATTGGTATATGCTCTGTAGTGCACTGGGCAACAAGGATTTGTTTCGGGTTTCTGTTTCAAATTGGTGCTTGTAATGTTTTGTCTTTTCTCCTTTACTTGTTTCAGTCATTGGACAGCGGCCATGTTGGGGCACCACGTTAAAGCGTTTAGTCGAAAAAGAAAATAATAAAAAGCTTGTAGCGGTCTGCCGCACCCAAGTGAAATCCGATATGAATTCATTCTGTGTAGTTTCTTGCACCTCTCATAGCCATCACACACTCACGCGCGCACAGGCACACCACACACATACAAACAGTATTGTGGTTGTTACTATCAATTTCTTCAACACGATCAACATTGCTACCCTCCTCCTTCTCCTTCTCCTCGTTGTCGCCGTCGTCATCATCATCATCATCATCATCATCATCATCATCATCATCATTATCATCATCATCATCACCACAATCATCTTCACCATCATCATTAATGTCACAACCATCCTCCTCATTGTCATTACTCTCAGCAGCAACAGCACCATCACTATCATCATCGTCGTCGACGTCGTCGTTTTCGACATCATCATCATCATCATCATCATCATCATCATCGTTGTCGTCGTTACATCTTCATAATTGTAGCTGTCGCCGTAATCATGATCATGGTGGTCATTATAGCTTACCACTATCATCATTCATATGCAGATGACTATCGTTTCATAAACATCCCCTACTGCCTCATCACCTTCTTCTTCTCCTCCTTCTTTCCTCCTCCTCCTCTCCTTCCCTATCACAACCCCGTCGTCGTCAGACATTCATTAATAATTAAATAAGAATAATTAAAACATCGTTCTTTGTATTCTACATAATAATCTCATCTTAGAATACTTACCGACCGATGGGTGGTATATTGAGGTATACCCATCTCTGCCTCTACCATCATACTTTACAGGTTCTAGCACGGCCGTCTGTTTAAACAGTTAGACTCATGGTTCGTTCCCACTATGTGATATCCTGTGTAAGTACCTTTTATCGGAACATAAAGTCGAGCTGTGCCTTGTGGGTGAGTTTGGGAGATGAAAACTGCCAGGAATCGATCTAGAGGTACTGTATTCGTAAATCTAAAGGTTTAGCCTCACTTCTTCATATATTGTATTACAAGGATTTTTGCATGAGAATATTTATGTTAAGGACACTTGTGTCTGTGGTATACCAAGCCACTTATACAAGCATACAATGAATAGATCGTTCTACTGATTGATCAACTGGAATGCTCATCGCCGAAATCGATGGAGATTCATTTAATCTCTGCTAATTCTGCTGCTATATTAATGATGCGTATGGCATGTATGTGTGTGTGTGTGTGTATGTGTGTAAATATAGAGGGTGTGTGATACTGTGTTCGAGAGAAAATTTAAAAAGCAACAACGCGAGGACGTGGTACAAGCAAAGTATTAATAAGACGCTCAGGGAAGGAAAGAAAGAGTGTTTTACGTTTCGAGCAATGCTCTTCTTCAGAAACAGGAGACAGAGGAAAGTCCAAGAGAAAAGGAAGAATGAGGAAAAAATGACAACAATCCACGAGTAGTTACGCACACACACACACTCATATATATATATACATACATACATACACATATATATATAATATAAACACATACGTATACATAGAAGTTTATATATATATATATATATATATATATATAAATGAAGAAATGCATAGTAAATAAACGACAGATAAAAAATGTATACGTATACAACCGGACGGGTCGCAAACACTGAGGGTCACACACACACACACACACACACACACACACACACACACACACACGCACGCACGCACACAGACCAATATAAATATACACACGAACAAAAATACGTACATACATATACATATGTGTGTGTATACATTCATATGTATAATTACATATATTTAGAAGATTGATAGAAAGATATATATTCACACACACACACACACACACACACACACACATAGAGACACATGAACATGCACACCTGTATATGTGTATGTGCGTGTGCACATACATATATACATACATATGCACCACGCATGCACAAACGCAAACACATACATGTACTCAGTCAGTGATACAAACATACACGCATAACACACACACACACACATAGACACACGCGAACACACACTCACTCACACACACACACACACACACACACACACACACACACACACACACACACACACACACACACGTATTGAATATATATATATATATATATATGTGTATATGTATTTACCGAATCTCTGCCTGCATATTCAATCTTAATGATCAGTGTAATTAATTACATTATGCATTCTAATTAATTAAACTTTAATTACAGCTATTTAATCTATACGACTGCACGCTGTCACAGCATGGTATGACGGGTTGGTCAGTGGAATCACTTAATGAAATCCCACTCATTGATATAACACTGGACAGCTGAATTCTGCTTCAGCCGCCAACACCAGCCTCTCTAATACCTTAATACACTCTGCTTGATAAGACTTGTTAATCACGTCCGCCATGCTAAGCTAATTCTATTTACTCTCGATGATAGCGCGGTCGTCTTCGTTGCTGATGTTGTTGTTGTTGTTGTTGTTGTTGTTGTTGTTGTTGTTGCCTTTTTTTATAGTAGTTCTTTTAGTTGTAGTTGTCGTTGCTGTAGTAGTAGTAGTAGTAGTAGTAGTAGTAGTAGTAGTAGTAGTAGTAGTAGTAGTAGTGGTAGTAGTAGTGGTAGTAGTAGTAGTAGTAGTAGTAGTAGTAGT
>NC_068994.1:32317241-32320676 GCF_001194135.2 Octopus bimaculoides
GTAGTAGTAACCACAGCAACAGCACCACCAGCACCAGCTGTAGTAGTAGTAGTAGTAATAGTAGTAGTAGTAGTAGCAGCAGCAGCAGTAGTAGTAGTAGTAGTAGTAGTAGTAGTAGTAGTAGCAGCAGTGGCAGCAACAGTATAGCAATAGTAGTAGTAGCAGCAGGTGTGATGGTCGTGGTGGTTGCTGTTATCGCTGTTTCTGTTATTACTGTAGTTGATACAGTTGGTGGTGGTGGTGGTGGTGTGTCATTTAAACACCTACGAGTATTACTCAGTATATCATTTAAACTCTCAGTACTCTGCAGCATGTCATTTAAACCAGTATTACTCAGCACTAGTAACAGCCATTGCTGTTCTTGATGGGGATGGCGCTGATTGCTGGGAATCGGATATAAACAAATAACCTTCCTTTCTTTTGAGCAAAGCGACAACATTTATTTGACTTTTTATGTTACTGTTTATTCCCCTATCAGCTTTGATCGAGCAAATGATCTATGACCAAATAAGTATCAGTCTTGATAAACCAATCATGATATACAATCATTATTACAATATCCAGTATGATTTAAATTATGTAATACAGTATTGTGTGGTTTGGTGGAGATTTGGCTTCTATCTCTAACAAGTCTGGTATTTCGAAGATGTTTCGTATAGGTCTCTCTCTCTTCTTCAGTTGAATGTGCGCAAAACTTCTCTCCTAAATGTCTGGAATTGTCTTATAGCTGATCTGGGTAAGGAACTGGGTGTTCTCCAGTTTTATGTCTTCTGCCTACTGCAATTCATGCCAGACAGATTTGGAAGAACACAGTAAGGACGGATAGAAAACTAAATGAACCCCGTTAAAGGTGGCATAGAGAAATCCTGAGGATCAACCGGAAAGACTGTGTCACAAATAAAGAGATTCTGAGAAGAGCGAGGTCACGACAATCAAGAGATTGTAGCAGAGCTCCGGTTTTGCCTGGCTGGCTATATTCTCCGTCTAGCCGAGTGGTTCTCAACCATTTAAAAAAAAAATCTATGGACCCCTTTGATTACGATTTCCTTCTGCCTCTCCCCCCACACCTAGCCATTCGTGGAGGCGCGTGGCTGAGTGGTTAGGGTGTTGGACTCCTGATCGTAAGATTGTGGTTTCGATTCCTGGGCCTGACGACGCGTTGTGTTCTTGAGCAAAACACTTCATTTCACGTTGCTCCAGTCAACTCAGCTTGCGAAAATGTGTAATTTTGCGACGGACCGGCTTCCAGTATAGGTGGGGAACTTATGCCCCGTGAAACCGGGAAACCGGTCCTCATGAGTCGGTATGACTCGAAAAGGTAACTTTACCTTTACTATAGGCATTCGATGTTTAAAAACTAGTTTTATACATATCTCTTTCAAAATTCCTGGTAGAGATAATTTCTCTGGCTTTTGCAAGGCCCATCGAATTGGTGAGATCGATACTGCTGATGCTCAATTTGATCATTTATAAGTGAACTTCAGTCTAAAAAACGCTCGCTGACAAGACCAGTTCCAGAGGACTTGATGTTCTAGAGAGAAAAGATTGGTCATGATGGTTAATGCGAGCAATAGGGAGTGAGTGAGTCATATGAGAATATGAGAGATGATTGTGTTGGTTGGTCTGAGCAACGATGGTATGTTGAGCTCATATGAACAGAGACCCCTGCAGTAGAGATTGTAAAACAGAAAAAAAAAGAAAAAGAAAAGAAACGGAGTGAAGAGAAGAATAGGGAGATAGCAAATATGCAAACCAAAAGCTGAAGTGGTGAGTAAGTTCTTGGTTAATCAGAGGGATTGCTGTTGGTCGTAGCTCAGATTATTTGTGTTTGTAGCTGTAATGACGAGATCTCAAATGTAATTCCGTTGAGACTCGAACTTATAGAGCCAGCAATTATTTCAGTAACGGAGCCGAAATATTACTTTCTCGCCTTCAAAAACAAGGTTAGCTGCTCTTTGGAATGCATCTTTTGCTATTATGCATGAAGGATTTCTTGGGAAAAAAATCATCATAGATCGAGAAGTCATAAAGTCTCTACCTGTAATCACTTTAACTGGTTTTAGTTGTGAGTTTTCTCAACCTTAGAAAGTGCGTGAGGGCTGCCCTCTTTCATAAGATCTTTGAACTATGACCGTCGTTCTTTATGGAAACATCGTCAGCCAAACAAGCATTTAAACACCGGGTGAAATAACAGTTTGTTGACAGTTTTCACTAAACCGTTATATTAACAAACTATTGTTGTTTTCTTTTCGTGTATTTGTAATTATTAAAATATAGTTCAGTTCGTCCTAATCGATAGAAGATCGATAACTAATGACTAGTTAGTCAATAAACCATTTGATAATAATGATTTGTAACATTGGAAAAATTCTGCAACTGGTAGGTTCAGAAGCGGTGGGGAGTAGACTTTGATTTGAATAAACCGCCAATACTTCTGTGTTTTTCCTTTTGCAGAACTTTCACAACGAAAGGTTAAGTCGATTCAATAATAATAATAATGATGATGATGATAATAATAAAAATAATCCTTTTTACTAAAGGCACAAGACCTGAAATTTGAGGGAAAGGGACTAGTTGACTACATTGACCCCAGTGCATAACTGGTGCTTAATCTATCGACCCGAAAGGATGAAAGGTAAAGTCGACCTCGGCGAAATTTGAACTCAGAACGTAGCGACAGGCGAAATACCGCTAAGCATTTCGTCCAGCGTGCTAACGATTCTACCAGCTCGCCCCCATATAATGATAATGATAATGATAATGATAATAATAATAATAATAATAATAATAATAATAATAATAATAATAATAATAATAATAATAATGATGATGATGATGATGATGATGATGATGATGATGATGATGATAATAATAATAATAATAATAATAATAATAATAATAATAATAATAATAATAACAATAATAATAATAATGATACAACCAGATATAACGATTGTAGATAAGGAAAAACGAAGCTGCTTACTTATCGACCTATCATGCCCGTTTGATTGCAGAATCATAAAGAAAGAGGAAGAAAAACAAAGAAAATACAATCCCTTGAAAATTGAAATAGGAAGAATTTGGAGCATGCGAACAGTAAAAGTCGTGCCTATTATAATTGGTGCGTTGGGGACAGTAAGCCAAGATATAGACAAATGGCTGAACGAGATTGAAGTAGAATGTCCGGTAGAGCTCCTACAAAAAGTTAGTCTCTTAGGGACAGCAAGAATTATCAGGAGAGTTCTGAGCACTTGAAAGACGGCCGAAAACTTATGGATACTTAAGGTTACAAGTAGTAACCCGCTATCCGCATAAATCTTGCAAGGAATAAGACTGAACCTGAGTCAAACCAAAAATAATAATAATAATAACAAATGACATCTTGCTCCGGTCCAGGGGGCAAGATGTCACACACACACACACACACAGACACAC
>NC_068994.1:32320686-32322879 GCF_001194135.2 Octopus bimaculoides
ACACACACACACACACACACACACACACACACACACACACACACACACACACAATACAACACAACACATGCACATACACGCATGCACATACACGCATGCACATACACACACACATACACTCAAATTGTATTTAAATTAGTTTAGTTAGGAGACTTTAAGGTGTAGTATCCAAATCTTGTTACGAGAATATCCCTTGTAGTGTGCCTACAGAGCACGTTCACCGCTTGCGGCTACCAAACATCATCCGGGGTAGTGTACTTACGTCGCTGGATGTATGAAATGAATTCCCAGGTGCACGCTGAGTGTATTCTAAATGATTAATACGGAAAACAGAGTGTATTGGAAGTTTTGTTTAGGACAACGATCGTTTCGGCTTACTTCTACACTGGCCCCTAGTGGATGGGGAACGATGTAATGGAATCGAATGCACCTCATATATATATGTATACGACAGGCTTCTTTCAGTTTCTGTCAGCCAAGTCCACTCACAGAGCTTTGGGCGGTCCTAGTCGATAGTAGAAGACACTTGTCCAAGATGCCACGCCGTAGGAGTGAACACAGAACCATTTGGCTAAAAATCAATCTTCCTACGACACACCCACGACTATATATACATATATATATATTTATATTTATATATGCATATGATGGTCTTGGCATAGTTACTATCTACCAAAGCATGCTCAAAAGATATTATTCAGCCAAGGGCTATGTCAATCGAAACTTGCGTAAGATGTTGCACTGTTCGACCGAACCTGCGCCCATTCCTGATATAACTATTTCGTCTCTATTTGTAAGTTTGGGACTTTTAAAACATTCCAAAAGATCGCAAAACATTTGTGACACAATACCGCTGCTGTTGCTATTATTGGTATAACAACTATTGTAGAAACCTATGATCAAAACCATTTCAGCCGAAACCATTCTTGCCTTTTTTCCGAGATACAGTGAAGTTCAAGATCCCATTGCCCAAGTTGCCCTCCATTACTTCTAACACGATACAATGTCATTAAAGAAGATTTCTGCTGCTATTGTAGATGCCAGTCACATTCATATAGTTAGTACTCTCTTAAACTTTCTACTTTATGTTTACGTCTGCTTTTTTTTTCTCTTTTTTCTTTTTTTTTTCTTTTTTGAGACTTGATTCAAAGATTTTACTTTCCTGAATCTCTAGGGGAAAATACGAAAAACAATAAAAAATCTTTTCGATTTGCCGCAAAAATAAAAGCATTTAACGAATATATATATATATATATTCATTCATATACGTAGATACACTTCCAACACATACACACGAACACAAACACGCACACACACACACATATATATGTATATATGTGTGTGTGTGTGTGTGTGTGTTTGTGTTTGTGTGTATGTGTGCATATGTGTGCATTAAAAACTTAAGAGAAAAGAAATAGTAACGAATTACTTATAAAACATAAGTAAAATTTTTCGCCAGCATTCCCTACTTCCTTCAGACATTTTAGATTCAAAATCAGAGAGCTTTGAAGGAAACAGAAGATATGTGCAATAAATCTAAGATTGATCAATAAATAATCGTAACAACCACAACAAGAGCAACAACAGTAACAATAGCAACAACAACAATAACAACAGTAAGGATTCCTGCTGTTAATGATAGTAATGCTAGCTGTAATATGTTTTAGAATAAACCAGATAACATGATTGAATAAGAGAAAGACTAAAGAACAAACGCAATGAAAAAAGCTATCCCATGCTGCTTAAAATTCCAATTAAAACAGTATATAGTAAGTCTCTACTTGGTCGCTTAAATCTGCAAGAAACAGCAGCCAAATCTCTCTATTCCTCTCTCTCTGTCTCTGTCTCTGTCTCTGTCTCTCTCTCTCTCTGTCTCTGTCTCTCTCTCTCTCTCTCTCTCTCTCTCTCTCTCTCTCTCTCTCTCTCTCTCTCTCTCTCTCTCTCTCTCACACTCTATTTCTCGAATCATACAAAAAAAGACAATGGCGTGACATGTTGGCTGTTGTTATCTGAGATGAACTATGAAGGAATTGTCATGACTGGAAAAACTTTCATCATCATTTCCTGTTCCTTCTGCCAGCCATCACAGATAGAATGTATAAATCTTTGGCGGGACTCAAGAGTCATACAAGGGTCCTATATTACATTATCAATTACTCATTTCAATGAGTCTGTCTAGCAATGGCTTTGCTC
>NC_068994.1:32324833-32325402 GCF_001194135.2 Octopus bimaculoides
TATATATATATATATATATATATATATATTCGACAGTTCCGTTACGTACAAGACATTGCTTGGGTCGGGATTGTAGTAGAAGATACTTACCCAAGGTAGCATGCAGTGAGACTGAACCCGCAATCATATGACTAATTACACAGTCATGCCTGCTAATTTCAGTTCAAGAAATGTCCATTTATCTTCCATTTTCTCATTTTTTTTCTATCTTTTCTACTTTTTCTCCCTTGTTAATCCTGGTATTAGGATCTGCTTGAGGCTGAGAGCAGATTAGTGATATCTCAGTTTGATCACATACATGTCAGAGAGCATTTGATCTCCATTGCAATTGAATCCCCACTAAATATTCTAGAGAAAGGTTGGGAGTTGCTTAGTCATATCCTCCCTATTTCTTAGGACTTCATGAAGAATTTCTTCAGGGCCCCGTTTTGTCAGAAGAAACAATTTTGAATCTTTGAGTGGTTTCTACTCTTCGTTGTCAGGATTGTAGCCTTCTTCTCGTCCTCGTCCTAGTAGTCGTCATCGTCATCCTACCACCACCTTGTTGTTGTTGTTGTTGTTGTTGTTGC
>NC_068994.1:32325412-32326108 GCF_001194135.2 Octopus bimaculoides
TACCACAACAGAAGAGATCTGCCAGGACAGCACCGATTGGCCGGAACTATTATACGTCATGTATATAAATATATATCGTCATGACACCGTCAAAGCAGTTCATCTACAAAAGACACTCTAAGTACTAAACATACAGCGATCAAAATCCATACAGCAATCAACATACAGCGATCAAAATCCAGCTTCCTGTAGAGCAAAACTAAATAGATAGGAATGCAGTAAAACCGATTCATACGGCTAGAGAATGGCTTCTGTTTTCATAGATGTTGGCCATCGTGAATTTATATGTTTTTAAACACATATTTAAAAAAAAGATTCTGAAGGGTTCCTAGACTAACGTAAATATTTGTCGTGTGGCTCTTTAGGGAGTCTCGTGACAACTATGGTAACGTTTACCACCGAGAAATGGTACTCTTTAAATATAGCACTTAATCACCTGACTAATAATGTAACAATGTAAACAACAAGATTGAGCAAAATGAAAAAAAAAAAAGATGATAAGAGAGGTTAGGAGAGAAGGGGGGGGGGAGAAAAGAATTGATAAAAGAGGCTAGAAAAGAGATGGTTAAAAAGATGAGAAGTTTGATGAAGAGATGAAAGATCAAGAAACAGTAACAATGAAAAAAAAGTCAATGAAGAAGTGAAATTAAAAAGAGAAAGAATATGAGAATATGTTATAATATTATTATTAATATT
>NC_068994.1:32327004-32328291 GCF_001194135.2 Octopus bimaculoides
GCACACACAAGCACACGCACACACAAGCACACGCACACACAAGCACACGCACACACAAGCACACGCACATACAAGCACACGCACACGCACACACTAAGAAACAGACACGCATACTCATATATATAAATTTCAGAGAGAGAGAGATAAAGCGAGATCTTACACAGGAAATATCTCTCACGGAAAATATAATAGAAGCGAAATAAACACAAAAAAAAACAAAAAACAAAAACAATAACAAAATAGATAAAACGAAAAAAAAAACAAAAAAAAAACAAACCGACAAAAACACTATACACCTCCACCACCACCACCACGACCAACCACAACAACAACACCACCGCCAACATTATTATTTCAACTCCATCTGATGTACTGAATAACCTTTCTTTTGGAACATATCTAGAAAGATTCCTTGCTTTGGTCTTCTTCCATTCAGTTTTTGTTACTGCTGTTGTTAATACAACTTCTTTGTTGCTATCGTTCATACCAATATTTATCTTGTTCTCTATTTTCAATATGTTTTTGGTGTTGCTTTTCTTAGACAATATTTTTTTATCCTCTCAGCTTCAACGTTTCATGCGTTTTTCCTCTGTTTTTTATTTATTCAATAATATATATATATATATATACATATATACACACACACACACACACACACACACACACACACACATATATATATATATATATATATGTGTGTGTGTGTGTGTGTGTGTGTGTGGGTGTGTATGTATATATATATATGTATATATATATATATATATATATATATATATATATATATATATATATATGTATATATGTAGGTTGTTGATGTGTTTTGTTGTCTACTTTCTTATAATTCTTTTCCTTCCTTTTAGTTATCTATTTATTTATTTTAGTATAAGTTATTTAGTTATTTTATTTTATTTTATTCATTTAATTATTATTTTTTATATTATTTATATCACTATGCCCTCATTAACTCTGAAAAATTATGCTCTTCTCTCAAATATGTATGTACGTATGCATGTATGTATGCATGTATGTATGTATGTCCGTACGTACGTTCGTATGTATGTATGTATGTATGTATGTATGTTTGTATGCATGCATGTATATGTGGTTATGCATACATATGTATATAAACATTCAAATATGTATGAATATAAATGTTTATATATTTATATATGTATATGTAAATATTAGCGTACATGTGTTTGTGGGCAAGTATATATAAACATAGACATACATACACATGTATACATACATACATACATACATGATACATATATACATAATACATAT
>NC_068994.1:32328640-32329400 GCF_001194135.2 Octopus bimaculoides
ATATATATATATATATATATATATATATATATATATATATACGTACAAACGCACATGCATTTATGTAGATTTACGATAGTATACAAATATATATGCATGTTTGTTGCCATCGATTTGTCTCTGCTCTATCTCCTTTGTGTTTTTGTGTGTATTTGTCTAACAACTACTTATTCATCCAGCTATCTGTATGTATGTATGCATGTAATTATGTGTGTATACCAGACATATGCCCATGAACCTTTATTCTTAGTGCACGACCGATATTTATACACCCAGAATGCATCTGACTCAACACGTAGACAGTGCTATGTCTATGCAAATGAAACAAACGAGAAAAATGAACTTCACCTGTACTACACGTAAATATTAATAGCATTACGTAAAAAGATAAAATATTAATAACGACTTTCTCCGTCAAATATCGGCATGTCTGGTTTGCTAATTACATAGTCAGCGGCGGTTGAACTGAAAACAGTTGTCTACTTAGTGATATAATAAAGTGGATTGTTGGTCTTTCCAGGGATGGGTTTACGAGGTCTGATCAATAAGTATCCTGACTGTTGTTTTAGCTTCATTACTATGGCAACAGTCCGGATGCTTATTGATTAGACCACGTATAAGTCGACCAAGATTGGTTTATAACAAAACTTTATAATTTATCACTGAAAAAATAATCCTAAAAGGTAGCCGATAATATATTCAGAATGCATATATGTTGTATAAATCTTTTCTCTTTTACTCATTATACAGCAGCCATACT
>NC_068994.1:32330305-32335521 GCF_001194135.2 Octopus bimaculoides
AAGAAATAGGTATTTTGCCTGTCTTTACGTTCTCAGTTCAAATTCCGCTGAGGTCGACTTTGCCTTTCATCTTTTCGGGGTCGATTAAATAAGTACCAGTTACGCACTGGGGTCGATCTAATCGACTTAATCTGTTTGTCTGTCTTTGTTTGTCCCCTCTGTGTATAGCCTCTTGTGGGTAGTAAAGAAATAGGTATTTTGCCTGTCTTTACGTTCTCAGTTCAAATTCCGCTGAGGTCGACTTTGCCTTTCATCCTTTCGGGGTCGATAAATTAAGTACCAGTTGCGTACTGGGGTCGATCTAATCGACTGGTTCCTCCCTCAAAAGTTTGGGCTTTGTGCCTAAAGTAGAAAAGAATGTTAATATATCTACTATACAACCTACTGTGTGAGTGTATATATAGATATAGATAGATGGATATGTACACTCACACACCCACGCCAAATATATATACACACAGACATACATGCATATACATATATACATACACACGTGCACACATATATATAAGTGCATATATGCATAAATAAATAGATACAAATATGTGTATATATGTGTGTATGTATAATATATATATCAGGTCATCCGATAAGTTCTGTCCGAATTTTGAATTAAAAAAACAAGTGATCAAATTTTATATTTAATTGAAATTTAATCATCAATGTACTTTCCCTGATTATCTATGACTTCCATCTAGTTACAAGCTTTTTAATCTATCAATGTAAACCTCTTTTGGTTTCAAAGCGAAGAACTCTGAAATGTCAGTTTCGACCTCCTCCTGGCTTGCGAAAGTTATGTCCCTCAAATGATTCTGTAAACTACGAAACAAATGGTAGTCTGAAGGAACAAGGTCGGGAGAATAAGGTGGATGAGGAATTTTTTCCCAACCAAGTTCTTCGATCTTCAGTGATGTGATCTTTGCAGTGTGGGATCGCGCACTGTCCTGATGAAACATCACTCCTTTTCGATTCACTATAGCGGGTCTTTTTTTCATCAAAGCTTGGTTCAGACGCTCTAATTGCTGACAGTAGACTTGAGCATTGATTGTTGCATTAGGTGGTAACAATTCTATCCCACCAGATAAAGAGAAGAAACTTTTTCCCATGAAGTTCCCTTCACGGTTGTGGTTGAGCTTTTTCCCTTTTACCATGCTACTGTTTACGGCATTTAACCAAGCCACAGTTTACCAAACCACTGTTTACGACGTTTAAGTTGTTGAAGATGACAATGAACAATTGTATGGTTTGAACTAAGCTTTATTGCCAATTCTTCAACTGATAATGCAGGATTCTCTTCACGTAATGCCTCAAGGTATCAAACTCAACTGGACGTCCTGTTCGATCATCATCTTGAAGGCTGAAATCTCCACTTCTAAATTTTGTAAACCATCTTCTGCAAGTTCTTTCATTCAAGCATTCTTTCCCATAAACTGAGTGTATGTTTTGAGTCGCTTCGGCTGCAGAGTTTCCTTTTTTGTATTCATAAAGCACCATGTGCCTCAAATGGTCTTTGAATACTTCCATGCTAGAAAGGTTTCTAATCAAAAAAATTCTAACTCTATTATTCTGTAAAATAATATTTAATTAGTTTAAATGTACACAAATGCATAAAAAAATTTTTAAAATTCCATTAGACATTCTAAAATACTATAAAATTTCATTCAATTTTAAAAAAGGTAAAGTCAGACAGAACTTATGGGACAACCTGATATATATATATATATATATATATATATATATATAAGCACAGTTTGATGTGCATCATATATGTGCATACATGTAAGTGTGATGGAGGACTCCTGAAAGACAGGAACTGTAGAGTCACTGATAGATTCAGAGAGGTCCTAAACTCCATGTTGAAAAATGGCGCCGGACCATCACAGTATATTCTTGCATTAAATCAATGAAATTTTTAGATGTCATTCTGAAACTTAACAAATACCATCAAATAACCTTACAAAAAGAAACGAAAAACAGAAACGAGGGTAACATCAAATGCATACAGAACTGGAAATACCACTCACCAGTCTTCTATGATTAGAAGCTTTCCTAGAACCATATCAGAAAAACTATCGTAAACTTCAAATAACAAATCTTGCGACAACAGATGCAAGCGCAGAAAACACCTTAAAAGTTAGTGGAACAGAACATATGGGTCCCAACAAACAGCAGTTCAAAAACTTGGAAGAGAAAAAGAAAAATCATTTGTTAGAACCACCTTTTTAACCAATAAATTGCCACAACTATTGCTAAGTACTTCCCTAGAATGTATGTATGTATGTATGTATGTATGTATGTATGTATGCATGTATGTATACACACACACGCGCATACATGCATAAATGGATGTAGAAATATATACGCACATGTGAAAATATGTGTGAAAAATGACATATGCTCAAAAGTACACAGAAATTACCTGGCGGTCACACGTTTCTTTGTAAACATGTATAAAATATTATATATACAAATGTGTTTGAGTCTCCATCTATCTATCTATCTATCTATCTATCTATCTATCTATCTATCTATCTGTCTGCCGGTCTGTCTGTCTGTCTGTCTGTCTGTCTGTCTGTCTGTCTGTCTGTCTGCCTGCCTGTCTGTCTACCTGTCTGTCTGTTTGTCTATCTGTCTGCCTACCTGTCTGTCTCTCTTTCTGTCTGCTGTCTGTCTATCTATCTATCTATCTATCTATCTATCTATCTATCTATCTATCTACATATATAGAGTACAGATAAAATTGAGTCTCTTCTTCTTCTTCTTCTTCTTCTTCTTCTTCTTCTTCTTCTTCTTCTTCTTCTTCTTCTTCTTCTTCTTCTTCTTCTTCTTCTTCTTCTTCTTCTTCTTCTATCACCGACCTCCATCGTTTCAGTCTTACAACCTCGGATATCCGAGAACTATTGAACATCAACGTCTGTAACAGCTACTTCCAGTACGTCGGCGTACTATATAAGCAAATCTCAGATCAGCCGATGGTATCTAGCCTCTAAGGCCTGCTAACCATCATGTTCATTTTCATACAGTATTACGCGGCGCTTAGTACCTGCCACTCTTGACAATATCCTGATGCTCACCTCCTCCCGAAAGGAGGCAATCGACTTACACCGGTGATCCAGCAACGTTGACAAGCATATAAAATTTAAAATAGTACAACTGGAAGAGTCCGGAACAACTCCCTACTTCATTTCCTACTCAGGATTTATGAGGACGATTCCATTAACACTAACTTTTACAGGAAAGCTGCCAGCAAGAACCTGTTTGTGCACTGCGAGTCAGCCCTGCTCGCCAGAGCCGAAGTCGCATGTATGCAAAACGAAATTGCACTCATAAGCGACAACTGACAAAGCTTCCAATACCAAACTGTTCTTTAAGAAGTTAATGCAAAACAGCTTACCACCATCAATAAGCAAACGAATGCAATTAAGCAAAATTAAAATGAGTAAAGCGCATAAGAGGGCCTATATTTGGATGTATGACATGTAATAACTTAAAGTAGCCTACCTCGATGACAAAAACCGTTGCTACTATACAGATGGTGCACACCGGTCCTCCTTGAGGACATTTCTGTTTAGAAATAATACCACAGATGAGCGCACACTAAATGGTTATTCCATCAACGACTTCAAAATGTGCTTGAGGGCCTTAGTGGTATACGAAGTAGTCTCCAGTCAGTGTCAGGCATCTATCAAGAGACTGCACGTTCGAATCAACGTATGTGCGGGGACATTTCAATGAAAAGTAAAAACACCTACAAAAATGCCTGACCTAGGATTTTAATGTATCAATCAAGGCCACTCAACGCAATAGCGGCAATATCTGACTCATGGAGACCCTCCTTGCCAACGAACTGAGACCAGTCATAAAATAACAGAAAAGAGGTACATGAGGTAGATTGGTTACTATAGCAACACCAGTCTGCGCTTGTTACCCCCTTACCCCCACACCTCTGAGCAACGACCTTTTTCTGTTCTTCGTTTGCCCACATGACCCGAAGAAGGGGTCACAACCCATCTTCTCGATATCTTTTTACATTGCTCCTGCCTTACTCAATAAGTCGCTTTAATGCAATACCACACAATGCGTCACAAAAACTACTCCATTTTATTATATATTTGTATATATATATATCGGTTTGCGTGTGTGTGTGTGTGCGTGTGTGTGTATGCATGTATATATGTATGCATGTATGCCGATAATTTATATGTGTGCGTATGTGTGTGTTTGTGTGTGTGCGTGCGTATATACATACAAGCATGATCATACACATGCATACACAAACAAAATTATCTATCTATCAATTATGCTATCTATCTGTCTGTCTGTCAGTCTGTCCGTCTGTCTTTCTGACTGACTATCTCTCCATCTGTCTGTCTATATATCTATTCTCACTTCATTCCTCAATGATTCTCTCAAGATACTCTAGATACTTCACGTTTTGGAAATCTTTAGAACTCTATCGCACATATTACACTTTTTTTTTCTTTTATCACACTAATTCTCTTCCCCGCTTCACCTTCTCTCTCTCTCTCTCTCTCTCTCTCTCTCTCTCTCTCTCTCTCTCTCCCTTTGTTCTTTCCCCCTCCCCTGTTTATACATACCTGCTGCACTCTTTCTCTCTTACCGAAATTCTCTTCCCTCGTCTGTTCTTATTTCTCCTCCTATTCCTCTACATCACATATCTCTAACCAGACTCCAGCTCCATCTGTTGGCAGCAGTCCAAAGCTGTCACTGGCAGCTTTGGCGAGAGAGACTTGGGAGAATTTTACGTAAAACTCTCATCAATAATTTATGAACGAATCTCCAATGTTTCCATACTTCTTATTGTTCCAGTGGCAGTTATTTTCAAACTTTATATACAACTGTAGTAGTTGTAGTACACAAAATACAAACACCGGACAAATAACAGTATATACATACATACATACATACATACATACACGAGTACGTGTGTATGTGTGTGTGTATGTATGTCTGTATATCTATATACTTATATGTATATGTATGTATATATATATATATCTATATATGTGCGTGTGTGTTTGAATTTATCTATCTATCAATCTATCTACCTGTCTATCTATATATGCCCCCCCCCCACACATACATAACACACACACACAGGCGCACGCATAGATACGAACACAACACACACTCATATATACGTATATATATGCACACACACACACACACACACACACACATACTCGTACATATAT
>NC_068994.1:32336387-32340588 GCF_001194135.2 Octopus bimaculoides
TATTCTTAGTGCAAGTTTTGAAGAGTGCAGTTCGATTTTAACAGTTATTTTTTCAACGCTATAATAGAAGTGACAAAGGAACATATTCGGCATACTTTGCTTTATGAGTTCAATAAAGGCAACAACGCAACGGAAAGTGCGAAGAATATTAATGCAGTATATGGGGATCAGACAATAACTGTAAGCCAGTGTCAACAGTGGTTCCAGAAATGTATTTGTGTCTGTGTTTGTCGCCCCACCATCGCTTGACGACCGAGTGAGTAAAATGTATATTCTTTTATACGTGTCAGTTCAAAGGCCCTTGCCATACTGGGGCACCACCAGTGTAGTCGTCGTTTGAATGGCCATCCCTATGCGATTGTCTTTTGGTGAAAGAGGAAGTTCAACACCGCTGACCTCTTTTGAGTTTCCTGCCGTGATATAGGTTCAAATGGACTGTAGGCTCTCAAGTTGTTTCTTGAAAACATACTCATCCTCCATGAATATGTATGGTAAACATTGAATGCACACATACGCATGCGCGCGCGCACACACACATTTATATATTACTTGATTCTGTCTGAAGAATTTCTGACAGGAGATATCTTACATGTTTTTCCTACATGTACAAATTTGTAATTCTTATTAGTAAATGAAACATGTATAATGATGAATAAATAATACCGAAAACTTTTTCCAACCTCTTGGTTTTACATGTATGTATGTATGTATGTATGTATGTATGTATGTATGTATGTATGTATGTACGTATATATGTATGTATGTATGTATGTATGTATGTAAAAGCATGTGTGTGTGTGTATGTGTGTGTGCGTGTATGTATGTATGTGTGTGTGTGTGAGTGTGAGTCTGTGTAGATGGAGATAATATAAGAATTCGTATTCGTATATATAAAGATTGGCAAAATGAAGCTGGGATTAGCGTTTAATGACGTTTTTATCTTAAATAAATCGAATGCAGCTGTACAACAGTACACTTACTGTTCTTGTTTGCCCAATTCTGTGTTCCTTTACACATAGATACACATATATGCATACACACACACACATACACATGCACACAAATATACATGTATATATGCATGAATAAGTTTTTATTTGGGATCTTATAATATTTGTAATGTATGAGCTCAGGTAACGATATCAAATTCTCCGTGCAATATGAGAGCGTTTAAATAAAATAAAGTTTGAATTAACCCATAGCATTCCCCTGCACGTCAATATCTTCTTTTATGTAATGTACTGCCCCAGTAAAACCACTTCCGTTTAATGCTTCCAAATATCGGTATACTGCAGTATGAAAAACAAAGGTCTTACCAAAAGAGAAAGACGTTATGTATTTGCTGATGTTTCATCGAGACTGAGTGGTTTGAAGTCATACAGATTGACAGTAATGTTTCGCTGGTTTTTCCATGCAAATATAATATCATTAGCATCGTTGATTTTAAAGTGACATTCCAAATATTCGCAACGCTGTGATTATGATCAACTGTAATCTAATTCTTTAAATGTAAATATGAGGTATTTTGTAAATCTAATGTAGATACGTTCATAACGGTACATTTTGTAAATCTAATGTATGTACGTTCATAACGGTACATATTACGCCGTAAGGTTGTGAGTTCGATTCTCGGCGGTATGTTGTGTCTTTGAGCAAGATACTTTATTTCAGGTTGCTCCACTCCGCTCAGCTGGCAAAAATGAGTAGTACCTGTAATTCAAAGGGGCCAGATTTGTCATATTCTTGTATCATGCTGAACCTCCCTGAGAGCTACATGTCTGTGGAGTACTCAGCTACTTGTACTTTAATTTCCCGAGTACCTGTTACGTTGGTAGGATCAACTTGAGCCCCTGTCGTCGTAACCGACGGAGTGCCAGTGTTATTATTGTGATAGTAGTGGTGGTGGTGGAGGTGGTGTGGGTGTTTATTGCTGCTGCTAACATTATTTGGACTGGTGTTGATGGTGATGGTGGTAGCATTGGTAATGTTGATATTGGTGCTGGTGGTTTTGGTGGCAGTAGTAGTGGTAGTGTTCACTCAGATGGTAGTAGCGCTGGTATTGGTGGCAGTAGTAGTGGTGTTAGTGTGTGAATGTTGGTGGTAGTGGAGGTGAATGTATTGGGGATGTTATTGGCTTCAACAATAATGGTATTCGTTGCAATGGTAGTAGTTTTACTAATGATGATGATGGTGATGGTGGTGGCGAAAGTAGTAGTGATGATATTGGTAGTAGTAGTAGTAGTGGAAGTAGTAGTGGTGTTGGTTCCAATAGTGGTGGATTATATTGCAGCGTTTGTGGTGTTGGTTGCATTGGTGGTAATTTTGCTTGACAGTGGTGGTGGCGGTGGTAGAGGTGGTAGTGGTGGTGGTGGTAGTAGTAGTGGTGATGGAGGTAGTGTTTAAAGGTGTAGCATTGATTGCAGGTTGTGGGGGTGTGGTCGCAAGTGGTGGTGTTAGTTGTAACAGTGGTGGCGTTGGCTGCAGGTGGTAGTGGTGCAGTTGTAGATGGTAGTGATGGTTGCACCACTGGTAGTGTTGGTTACAGTAGTACTGGTGGTCGTTGTGGTAGTAAATGTATTGGTCGGGTGTGGTCGTTGTAGTGGCACTGGTTGCATTAGTGGAAGCTTTGGCTGCAAGTGGTGATGGTGGCGACGATGGTTGTAGGGGCTGGTGCAAGTTGCAGCAGTAGTAGTTTTGGTTGTAGTAATGAGGGTATTGGCTGCATGTGGCGACGATATTGTTGGTAGCAGCGTTGATAGTTTTGCTGTCTGCAGTAGTCGTTGGAGTAGATGAAAGCAATCCACGTCTGACCACTGCTACAATAAATATCTAATGGTTAAAGGTAATAAACTTTGATTGGTCAAGTTAATAAATATTCAATGCTGTCGGTTAGTAGTGCCACCTAATGGTCAGTCTGGTAATCAAAAGTGCTAAATATTCGATGACCAAACCAATAAATATAAGCTGGCAAAACAAATTAATGTCTGGAAATAACGGACGATATATCATGAAAGCCGAAATTACCAACAGCTGGCTCCAAGTAGAAGCACTAGTAATATTTAGAGGACCAAACGTGGCTAATAAGTTCACTTAACAGCCATGTGTTTATGGGGTGGGAGATTCGATCCCTGCGCACGACACTCACCTTGGGATCTCTGTTTTCTGTCTAAAATAGAATAGAGTGGATTGACTAGAAATTTGTGACATCTGAGTAGAAATTGTTAGGGAGCCCGTCATATATAGATTTCTGCATACATACATGCTTGCATACATACATAAATAGATGCATGCATACATACATATTTACGTACATACATATATATAGGCAGACAGACAGATATACGTACATACATATTTGCATAAAAAATACACGCACACATATATACGTATATACATATGTATATACATACATACATACATACATATATATATATATATATATATATATATATATATATATATATATATATATATATATATATATATATACATATATATACATATATACATATTCATAAATATATCCACATAAATATGTATGTACACATAAATATGTATGTACGTATACACACACACATATGGGGAGAGAGAGAGAGAGAGACAAAGTGAGTGAAACGAAGAGAGTGAGAGAGAGAGATCTGTGGAGAAAGAGGAAGAGAGAGACTTTTAGGCCGATCCATTAGCCATTTAATATAGTGGTGATGGTGGTGCAGTGGCGGTGGTTATGTTTCTAGTGTTGACAGCAACGGTGTGATGTTGGTAGTGGTGTGATGGCGGTGGTATCGTTCATGGGTATGTGATGGTAGTGGAGGATGATATGCTGGTGGCGGTGGTGATTGGCCGTAGCGGTGGTGTTATTCCATTATTAAAACAGTAGAAATATAACTGAGATGGATTTAGGAGCTATTTCTAGCTGGCTAATAAACCACATAGGCACCATGTCTCGCTGGTGTTGTTATTAGTGTTCTTTTGTCTTTTATTTTTTTCTTGTTTCAGCCTTTAGACTATAGCCATGGTGGGGCAACGCGTTGGAGGATTTTTCAGTCGAATAAATCAATTCAATTTTTAATGTCTGGTACAGATTCTACCACTCTCTTTTACCGAACTGCTAAGTTACTGGAATGTAAACAAACCAACACCGGTTTCTAAGCGATGGTGGTGATGGTGGGTGCAAGCACAAAACACACAACTTTATATATAT
>NC_068994.1:32343996-32344659 GCF_001194135.2 Octopus bimaculoides
ACATTGGCGTGCTAGTGAGTGCCTTTATGTGTATATTAACATGCTCGCGCACGCATGTGCATTTGTGTTAGCATAGATGTATTTTGTGTATAGAATGGGGTGCTGGTATATGTGTATGTGTGTTTTTTTTGTGTGTGTGTGTGTGTGTGTGCACGTGTGTGTGTGTGTGTGTGTGTGTGTGCGTGTAAATCGTTGTTTGTGGCTGTGTATATTGCTCTATATGTAAGTGTGCATATATTGGTATATGTGTGTATACATTGGTGACAAAATGTGCGTGAATATTGATGCGTGTATACACATTCTTATGCGAGCGTACATTGGTGTATACTTGCATATGCTACTCTGTCTGCATATTGCTATATGTATGCGTGCGTACATTGGTGCATAGACGCGATTGTGGGCGATGTTTGCTAAGCACTTAAGCGTTTCCGTTCGTGTTTATGTATGTATTGGGTTGTCCGGAAAGTTCGTGCCGATTTATAGTAGCTTACCTTTCGGCTTATTTGCCACGAAACCACCTCAATTCTGGGAAGAGGGTATTTTCAAGTTAAAGGAAAGATGGAGACGCATTGTGCAACAAAATGGTTCATTAAAAATGGTTGATTAAAAATGTAATGGCAAGTATTTATTGACCTTTTTCTTTCCTTTAAAAATCGGCACGAA
>NC_068994.1:32345692-32346113 GCF_001194135.2 Octopus bimaculoides
ACTTAGTGGTTCGGCAAAAGAGAGAGTAAGTACTAGGCTTACAAAGAATAAGTCCTGGATCGATTTGTTCGACTAAACGCAGTGCTCCAGCATAGCCACAGTCAAATGACTGAAACAAATAAAAGAGTATGTGTGTATGTATATACATTATATGTGCATATATATATATATATATATGTGTGTGTGTATATATATACATGTGTATAAATACGTGTGTGTGTGTGTGTGTGTGAGTGAGTGCCTATGAATACGCACACTTTTAGAATTATGTTTGCATTCATCATTTATTATGCCTTTTCTCATTCTAACTTTCTCCCGACACTTACACATACACGGCACACACACACACACACACACACACACACACGCATTCACAAGTATGCACTCTTATATATTCATGCGCAGTTTCCTATATGCATAT
>NC_068994.1:32346123-32346730 GCF_001194135.2 Octopus bimaculoides
CACACACACACACACACACACACACACACACACACACACACACACACACACACACACACACTCACAAAGACACACATGCACTCAAGAAATTTGTTGCAAACGATTTCATTTTGGGAACCAATATTTTTGTCTTCATTTGACAGAAACGAATGATTTGTCTGTCAAGCCATCGTTCAGTCCCCACCACCACCACCACCACCTCCACACACTCCTTATTCTCTCTCTCTCATTCTTATGCTTCTCAATCTGTAGCTTTTCTTAGCCTTTCTCTTTCTTTCTCTGCCTTTCTCTTCCGATCACTTTGTAACCTTTTTTTTTGTCTCTCTAACTTTACTTTGTCTTTCTCACTCTATTTTTCTACAAGTTTTCTTTTTCCGTATCTCAGTAACTTTTACTTCTCCGTCTGTCTGTATGTCTGTTTCTCTGTCTGTCTGTTTCTCTGTCTGTCTGTCTGTCTCTCTCTGTCTCTCTCTCTCTGTCTCTCTCTCTCTCTCTCTCTCCCTCTTACTCTCTCATTCTATCTCCCTCCACCCTGCTCTCTATCTTCTTGCATTTTCCAATTCTCTTGAAATTCCGCCAATCTCTCAACCAGCCACTGTTCCATCAT
>NC_068994.1:32347477-32351340 GCF_001194135.2 Octopus bimaculoides
TGAACAATATTTTAACAGTACGTCTGTCTTTGTCAAGTTCAAAACAAGAGGTGATTAAAAATTCAAAATTACAGAAATTTAAACGTAAAGTTGCTCTCGTTCATACTTTACGTTTAAATTTGGAATATTTTTCAACGAATAGAATATCTATGTAATCAAATCGCGCTCTTCGTCTTGACTAATAATAATAATAATAATAATAATAATAATTATAATAATGATGATGATGGTGATGATGATGATGATGATGATGATGATGATGACGATGATGATGATGAGGAGGAGGAGGAGAGGGAGGATAATAATAATAAGTAAACGTAAGGACCTGGAAATTGAAATTCAAAAGATGTGACACCTTAAAGCAAGAACTGTTCCTGTTATTGTAGGAACCCTAGTTATGATTAAAAAAAGATATGAGAGAAGCATGTAGATAACATCCCCGGGGAACCATGCTTCAGAGAAATGCAAAAGAATGTGTTGTTAAGTACTGCCCACATCCTTAGAAAAACCCTATTGATTTAAATGTATGTGTTGTATTACATGAAGATATTTCGCTACTGCCCCTGTCACTTTCCCTCCCCTAAGGTTTCAACCATACTGTAACATCTCTTATGCTTCATTCACACTAGGACACTGGATGTGTCTTGGCAAGTGATTGTAACAAGCAAGCAGATAAAAAGTAAATACTAACAACAACAATAATAAATGCCCAGTGGCTGTCGTAGCTTCAGATCTTAAGTAATTGGACGTGTTAAGATCTACATATTTTGTGTTGGTGTAAAAGATGGGCTACATGAAATATTCTACTCATTACCACAGATTGGTTAGCCAGTTTTTTTACCTTAACAGTTACCGCATATCCCTTTGTGGATGACAATATGTACATCTCTGATCATGAGCAGGAGTAGTGGGGGAGCATCATAGCCATACGTTGAGATTAATTCTTTGGGGTTTGACTAATTCACTTCTGGTGTTTCATTCATCATCCTTAAACAACCCTTTTTCAGGGACCTTTTGAATGGGATGGGCTACTTGAACTGTGGAAAGTTCTAACTGAGCTCCACCATCAAAGTCATGCGCTGTTTATCTTGACATGAGATGACAATGTCTTGCAAATATGGTTGCGATGCATGTGCCTGGTGTACCCTTATCAAACAGGTAGTCATGATGAGTATATTGGGCTTCGTATATTTGTACCTCAGCGTCACTTTGATGGTATGCATTGCCCTCTCAATAATAATGATAATAATAATAGTAATAATAATAATGATAATAATGATAAATAATAATAATAATAATAATAATAATAATAATAATAATAATAATAATAATAATAATAATAATAATAATAATGCCCTGATGCAGTACCAGACAATGGTCCTTATGGCTTCTTATCTTAACTGATTGGAGGTGCTATCATGTATGTTGTTTTGTCGCGGTATAAAAGATGGCTACAGCAAATATTCTGCTCACTACCACAGATTTTCTTGTCAGTTGCTTGATCTTAACCAGTTGAGCATGTCCCTTAGTGGCTGACAATATGTGCATCTCTGATTACGAACAGAAGTAGTGGGGTAGCATCATAGACATGTGTTGAGAGGAACTCTTTGGGGTTTGGATAATTCACCTTTGGAAACATGGGTATTTCGTTCGACATCCTCAAACAACTTTTATTCAAGGACCTTTCAAGGGGTATGGGCTACTCGACCTGAATAAAATTCTAACCGGGCCCCACCTGCAAGGTCATGCGCTGTTTATCTTGATATGAGACCACTATGTCACGCACATATGGTTGTGATGCATGTGCCTGGTGTACCCTTATCAGATGGGTAGTCATGATGGGTATACTGAGCTTCGTATATTTTACCCCAGTGTCACTTTGATGGTATGCACTGCTCTCTCACTCAATAATAATAATAATAATAATAATAATAATAATAATAATAATAATAATAATAATAATAATAATAATAATAATAAAATGGGCATCTTCCAAGGTGACACGTCTTCTCCGTTACTATTTGTAATTGTACCAATACCCATGACACTTAGAAAAGTTAAGATGTGTTACCGATGTGGGAAGAAAGGCCCATCACTGAGCCATCTTCTGTTTATGGATGATCTGAAATTGTTGGGGAAATCAGAAAAAACTGATAGATTCCTTGACCAAAATAGTCCAGAAGTGTGGTAGGGACATCGGTATAGAATTTGGGATTAGCAAATGCTCAGTACTTAATATGAAAAGAGGGAAGAAAGCAGCCTGCAGAGGATTGTAGTTACCATCAGGAGAGACCATGGGTGAACCCACCGGTAGTGGGTATAGATATTTAGGGATTTTGGAGCTGGATGACTTTCTATACAGAGAAATGAAAGTCAAGGTTAGTGAGATGTATCAAAAGAGGCTGAAGATGGTGTTGAAATCTACCCTGAATGCCAAAAATTTGATTACCGCAATTCATATCTGGGCAGTTGCGGTGGTCAGATATAGTGTGTCCATCCTCAAATGGACTAAGGATGAAATATCAACACTGAACAGAAGGACGAGAAAGTTGATGACGCTGCATGGATCACTACACCCTAAAGCAAACGTAAACAGACTGTATATGAAACGAAAGAATGGTGGCAGAGGACTAATTAGTATAGACCATTGTATAAGGAGTGAAAGGAGAACGCTTGCTGAGTATTTGACAAATAGTGATGAAGACCTGCTGCAACATGCCGCGAAAGATATGGGTGTAAATGCAGATGAAATGATGGGCAAGGAGGAGTTTAACTAAAGAGCTGAGGAGAAGAGAAAAGAAGACCTTGAAAAGAGAATGCATGGACAGTTTGAAAGGAATGCACAGGACGTTAAGGATAATACAGCATCGTGGGCATGGCTTGAGTGAGGTGATTTGAAGTGTACCATATACTGGTGATTTGCTGCACAAGACCAGGTTCTCGCTACCAAATCAGTGAAGTATAACATCTATAAAACTTCTGACACCCAGAAATGCAGACTCTGTGGAAAGGCTGTGGAAAATGTGATCCACTTGGTAAATGGATGTGAGAGCCTTGCACAAAAAGTATACAAGCACCACCACGATAAAATGTGTGTGTATCTCCATTGTCTCTTATGCCATAAATACCAATATGAAGTAACAGAAAACTGGTATGAGCATGTACCAAGTAAAGTTATGCAGGAGGATAGAAAAGTAACGATATTCTGGGACTCTGATTTTCAGATGGATCGTATAAACGAACACTGTCGGCCGGATATTGTCATGTTGAGTAAGAGAGACAAATACTGTCAGATCATTGATGTAGCCATACCAAATGACACGAGTGTTGTGAGTAAAGAAGTTGAAAAGATCACCAAGTACTCTGAGTTGAAAGTGGAAATGGCAAGACCGTATGGAATACGAGAGGGTAATATGAAAGTGATACCAGTGGTGATCGGAGTGTTGGGTTCAATCGCATTGAAACTTCGAGACTTCTTAAGGCAACTGGAAATCCCATGCAAGATTGATGTCTTGCAAAAAACAGCCTTATTGGGCACAGCACACATCTTAAGGAAAGTTGCTTTGTTGCTGGCACTTCGTCGCTTACGACGTCGAGGGTTCCAGTTGATCCGATCAACGGAACAGCCTGCTCGTGAAATTAACGTGCAAGTGGCTGAGCACTCCACAGACACGTGTACCCTTAACGTAGTTCTCGGGGATATTCAGCGTGACACAGTGTGACAAGGCTGACCCTTTGAAATACAGGCATAACAGAAACAGGAAGTAAGAGTGAGAGAAAGTTGTGGTGAAAGAATACAGCAAGGTTCGCCACTATCTCCTGCCGGAGCCTCGTGGAGCTTTAGGTGTTTTCGCTCAATAAAC
>NC_068994.1:32352164-32357127 GCF_001194135.2 Octopus bimaculoides
ACAAACAATCCCTTAAGAAATTTAACAAAATTACGTTGTGATAGTAACAACGACAACGGTAAAATATTAATATAGCACCAACACTTACAAACATAATTAGTGTGTATTTTTGCCTAAATGGATGGAATGGAATGAAGAGGTAGAGGCGTTTTTTTAAAAAATATTCTTTTAGAAATCTTTGATTAAAATCGTGACTTTGTAAATAAAGAATCATTTTTTACTGTTTATCTATTAATCTATCTATCCATCTATCTATGTATCTATGATATTTAATTTATAAATTCAAAAGTTACCTTTTTTTTTTTTTACCTATTACCTGTTTCAGTCAAAGAACTGCAGGTATGCTGGGACACCGTCTTGAAGGATTTAGTTGAACAAATTGACTCTAGTACTTGTTTTGAAAGTCAGATACTTATTCCATGAGATTAAAAAGTTAGTCGGGTACAGAGCGTAGTATGAAATTAAATAAAATGACAAAGAAACAGGAAATTAGGCTATGAATTTCATTAACTTACAGCTGTTTCTGCTATATAATGCGGTGCACACAGAATTAAGTCTTTGTGCCTCACCTTATTAGCTTACTCTGAGATTCAAAAATTATGCGTAAATATTTTTTTTTTAGACGTTGATCCTTTCCAAGTAATGTAAATGCTTTCACAAATCAACTTGCATTTAATTTTTGAAGCTCCGAGGAAGCTATAACGTGATACAGAAGCACTCAGCTCTGAGTATATTGCGTCTTATAGCAGAAACAATTGTAAGCTAATGAAGTCTATTGCATAACTTCCTGTTCCTTTGTCATTAAATTTCATATATATACATATATATAAATAGCAAATAGAATATGTAAACATAGTGCAGAGTAGTTTTGAAAAAAAGATAGAGTCTCTTACAACTGCTTCTAGAATAGCCAAGTATGTGGATCACAATATTGAGTAAGCATTCCATAAACTAAGCTAAGAGAGCAAGAACCAAGTAAATATAGAGACGAAAAACTTCAATCAAGGATATTAGTATTTTCCAGTTCGTCGAGAAATGAAGGAAGGCTCAAAGTAAAAAAAAGGATTTAGGTTTTGTAGTTCTTTGGTTTGCGGGAGCAACTGTTTTCTCGAATGCACATATTGTCGTAATTGCTCGAAATGTGGAGTAGATAAACAGCCGAGAACTGATGAATGGTCGCTCATCATGTTACTTGTCTTGTTTTTCCATTTGTTTCTTTCGTTGCTCGCAAAAAAGTTCGTATTCCATGTTTTCTTATTTCGTATTTCATGTTGTTTACGTTTTGTGACGTTCTGTACCCATATATGCATAAATATATATATATATATGTTAGTGTGTACATATATGTATGTATATATGCCTATATATATATTTTATTTATTTTATTATATGACTGAACGCCACGCATCCATTTCCAAGTAAGTATATCTATATATGTATACACACACACGCGCGCGCGCACACACACACACATATATATATCTGTCTGTCTATCTATATTATTTTCCATACAACATTCTGTGATGTATTTGAACAATTCTCAGTGATGTTTTCCGGTGACATTGTGTGCTTCGGATCCTTCAACATTAGACACCCTCACTCAGATGACTCAGCCGGGGTCGATCACGCCCATCTAGTGTTCAGTTCGCACCAATTCTGGTGGTACTTCCCCTTTCAGGGCTCACACCTCCTCATGCGCAGCCAACTTCAGTGTAGTTTTGCCTACTAGCCTCTATAATGCCAACCACGTTCTAAGCTCTGCCGAGGGATTGGTATGTGAAAACTATGCGTGCATGCATTCATGCATGCAACCATCCATCCATCCATTCATCCATTCATCCGTTCGTCCGTCCGTCCGTCCATCCATTCATCTATCCATCCATCCGTCCGTCCGTCCATATACACAGGACAGGCATACACAATTTTTTCTACATTTCATCTATACTATTTTTCTGTTACTGTGTAAGTATGTAGCGCATAAATATGGAATGCAATGTAAAACGTAATTAATATCACACTGACAACGTATATATATGTGTAAGACAATTGACGGACAAACTACGGAACGACATCGAAAACATAATCTATTATACACGCAGCGTTTATTCACAAGATAATCGGTATACTCTATTATAGACACAATATTATATTGTGTATGTTATCGGTAAGACAATTGATTCGGAAATAGATATTTTAAATTAAGTATGATATGTGTATGTATGCATATATGTATACATATATACATACATATATACCTACATATATACATAATACATAAATACGTGTATCTATAGAGGTTGTTACGTACATTATTCTTTCAATAGTTTCAATGATTTCATTAACTTAGTTCCAATGAGAAAAGGAAAAGAAGTGAAACAGTATTTGATCATGTACAACTGTATGTAGTTCTTTCTGAAGTGCATTCACTTCTTCGATAAGTAAATGAATAAAAACAAACACATACACATTGAGTGTCTACAAAAATGTTGAATTTTAATTTATATGCCTAATGGTTACGTCATGCTGCCGATTTCAAATAAGGATGAAATGGTGCTACTCATGTTTATTTATGATTAAAATTTAATATCTTTGTAATGAGTAGAAAAAGTATTAAACATGTACATTCTGTGTATCTTCTTCGCTACTCTTCCATTTGACATTAAAACTTCTAACTCCATCAAGATTAATTTAGATGTGCTTATCTCTCTTACAGAAACTACTGTCAAGTCATATAAAAATAACTAACTTTTAAGGTAGAATAAGTGATCAATATATCATGTATATTCTTTTATTCTTTTATTTGTGTCAGTCATCTGACCGTGGCCATGCTGGAGCACCGCATTTTAGTCGAACAAATCGACCCCCTATATATATATATATATATATATATATATATATATTTGTTCATAGAAAAACATGTAATCGTTACCAATATAGCAAGAGATTTCACCGCATAAAAGTCTAAAATAGACTCCTTAAGGATCGTTCTCCTTGGTTATATATCTAAAGTTTTAAATTTAAAAGACAGTTTTGACGCTAATATCCATTATTATTGAAATTTATTCCTATGTCAACATTTCTGTATAAGGCTATATTTGACTGTGAAATTTAAGTCAAACATATAATTTGCTTTACACGTCTTCAGGGAAATAAATTTAAGAACAAACAAACAAAAAATCAAGAACAAGAGGTAAATACCAAGACATCGTCTCTAAGTCCAGTCCATATTCAAATTTGTCGTTAAATGACACGTTAAATAAGTTCCTTCTTAAACAAAGGTCCATTAAGGGGAGACAACCCCTCATAATACTATCAATAATATTAATAATATTAAATTTGACAGTTGAATATAGCCTTATACAGAAATGTTGACATAGGAATAAATTTCAATAATAATGGATATTAGCTTCAAAACTCTCTTTATATATATATATATATAAAATATAACTAAAATAACAAATACCGTATTTTTTAAAGTATTAGAATAAGGTCACATTGGAAAGAAAGACAGGTGAGATATTTACATTCAAATCGAGCTGAAAAAATATTACTCGTATTATTCATTTATTTATTAATGACAATAATAATTGAAGGGATATAGGAAGAATACATGTCAAAAATATATTTTTTATTGGACTCTTTTATTCCCTTTTATCGGGACTACGGCCATGCTGGGACACTACCTTGAAGGGTTTTAGTGGAACAAATCAACCTCAGTACTTATTTTTTAATGTCTGGTTTTTATTTTAGCGGTTGAAACACAAAGTTACAGGACGTAAACAAGCCAACTCCAGTTACCAAGCTGTGGTGAGGTATAACACACACACACACACATACAAATATATTTGTATATATAGTAACAAGCTCACTAATAAAGAACATTTCAACAAGAATAACTAAATTATCAGCCAATAAGAATATTTTCTAAATAAACGGAAACTGCTATAACCTAGCACTTAGGAAAGCGGGATATAAAGATAAACTAAAGTTTAATAAGTCAAATAACGAATCTGATTTAAATAGTAATTTTGATAAGGCAAATGTAAAATCTAGTACTATAAATAAATTTACTTACAAGAAAAATGGTAATGGAAAATTTAAATCAAATATAGAAGTTAATAAAATAACAAGAGTAGGGGATTTTAATAAAGTAAATAATCAAATGAACTATTATAATTCAAACAAAAGGTAAAATTATAAGATAGTTGGAAACCGAGTTAAAAATTCTCGGCTACTAATAACATCTCGAATTCTTTTAGTATAAAGACAACTAAAAGATTTAAAGATAAAATAAACGCTAACTTGAAAATGGGTCGAAATCAGAGAATAATTACTCCTTCAAAAAAAACAAAAAAGACAAAAGAAAAAACGGGTAAAGACATCAAGACTATGACCTTGACTCGAAGAATATTTTATGGTTAATTATTCCATTTGGCAAACAAGTAAATTACAATGTGTCCAAATTATTCAATATAGCAATTGAAAAATATTTTCCAATCAATCATAAATATTATAGAATTTTTAATAAGCATAAGATTCGCATGGCTTATTGACTTAGCAAAAATATTGCACAAATTATAGCAACACATAACGTAAAAGTAATACTGAAATTTCAAAAAGCTATCATAAACAGAGTAGCATAGTAAATATTAAGCATGAAATAAAAGCTCATATAGAAGAGGACATATATATTAGGAGTGGCTGTGTGGTAAGTAGCTTGCTTACCAACCACATGGTTCCGGGTTCAGTCCCACTGCGTGGCACCTTGGGCAAGTGTCTTCTACTATAGCCTCGGGCCGACCAAAGCCTTGTGAGTGGATTTGGTAGACGGAAACTGAAAGAAGCCTGTCGTATATATGTGTATATATGTATGTGTGTGTATATGTTTGCGTGTCTGTGTTTGTCCCCCCAACATCACTTGACAACCGATTCTGGTGTGTTTACGTCCCCGTAACTTAGCGGT
>NC_068994.1:32364444-32365544 GCF_001194135.2 Octopus bimaculoides
TATATATATATTGTTGTATTTGGGGACGGTCATGTTGTCAGTTTAGCCAATAAAAACACACGCACTGTATATTTGGTGTTAATTTGCTTCAGCTTTATATGACATTAATCATATTTCGGCCAGAATTCTTTCGTCACACTTCTGTGACCTCATCAGTGGTCCTTTGCTTTCTTCATTCTTATATGTGTGTCCTTCCTTGCTAACGATCAGTTATTTTGTATTTTGTATTCCTATTGTATGTGTCTACATTTGCGCATGCGTATCCCTCTATGTGTGTCTATATTTGTCTGTTTTGTAAGTGCATGTGTGTGTATGGGGAGTGCCTGTATTATCTGTATCTTCTGTTAATACATGTTCATTTATTTTGTTTTTATCTATTTATTTGTTCATGTGTTTATACCTATTTCTTTTTTTGTTTTTTTTTCTTGTTTTTTTTTTGTATTTTTTTATGTATCTAATTTAATTTTGTTAACGTATGTAGTATTTAATTCCATTTGTTTATCTATGTATTGTATCATATTTTGTTCATATTGTTATCGTTTTATGGGGATTTTATTGTCATATGTTGTAGTTTGTTGGGGGGGGGGGGTGCTAGTGTTCCATTCCAGTTTCCTATTCAGGCTAGGTTTATCTTCTATTATGTGTGTAGCTTCTGTAATTTGTCTAAGAGCTGCGTCTGTTCTATGTGTGGACAAGATTTAAATTTCTATGTTGTTGAATGAGCCTCCATGTTCCTGCTAAGCGTGCTGGTACAGAACTGATGAGCTCTTCTCTTCCTTAAGTTCCCTCCAATGTCCATTTACCCGCTCTCCTATGCTCCGTGCTGTTTCTCCTACATACGTCGTCGTCTTGTTACTGCATCGTCCCTCTGTACATAGTATAAGATGTAGAGTGCTCAACACTGCCCTGTATATTTGTAGAGCATATTATATTATCATTTGATGCATGTACCCAAAACATGCATGCAGTATACATAAAGGAATCCAGATGCATAAGATGTTGATATAACCATATACATTTACGTATGCAGGCACACACCATCGCATACATACATACATACATACATACATACATATATATATATATATATATATATATAT
>NC_068994.1:32367139-32368068 GCF_001194135.2 Octopus bimaculoides
CACACACACGCACACGCACACACACATACATATATACGACGGGCTTCTTTCGGTTTCTGTCTACCAAATTCACTCACAAGCCTTTGGTTGGCCCGAGGAGACACCGATCCAATGTGCCGCGCAGTGGGATTAAAACCGAAAGGATGTTAATGGAAAGCAAGTTTCTTGCCACACAGCCACTCTTGCGCCTACATGTATAAAGATATATAGGCCCTTCACTATTTAATATATCGATAATTGTAAATTCCTCTACATGCTTAAAGCTTAACGTTAGAAGCGATTCTCTGCACTTCAGTAGCCACCGTCAACCTGATGTAATTACATTCTTCATTTTGTTTACCCACAGTGAAAATATATATATCTAAATTAATTTCCGTTCTGACTTATGCAGTGTTTTGCATATCTTATCTTCTGTTTCGGCGGGTTAGCCCGGACGAAAACCACTCTTCTTCCCCAAGATTCCTGTGTTCCATATATATATAAATAAATATACACTCAAATATAATTAAAGAATAAAATCATTAAAGATTATCAAAATTTTTTATCAGTAGCCAATATGTTTTGCTGATGAAGGAAAAGTTATCAAACTAATCTAGAAATTGTTCAATCCAAAACTATCTGAATTAATTTATGAATTTTTGTCAGTCCTCGATTTCAATATGTGTAAATTATAAAGTGATAATTTAGAGCGGTTGGACAGATTTAGTGTCTGTCTTCATCAAATAGGTGCAGAAGCCTTTGTGTCCTTAATTATAATTGTATTTTATACCATTATAAATCTCTGTCTCTCTGTCTCTGTCTCTCTGTCTCTGTCTCTCTGTCTCTGTCTCTTTCTCTGTCTGTCTGTCTGTCTGTCTGTCTGTCTCTCTCTCTCTCTCTCTCTCTCTCTCTCTCTCTCTCTCTCTCTATATATATATATATATATATAT
>NC_068994.1:32368404-32371491 GCF_001194135.2 Octopus bimaculoides
TATATATATATATATATATATATATATGTATACGTATGTATATGTATATTGTAGAGTTGTCACGAGTAATCAAGTCTTTCCCTGGTGCCCTCCACCATTTTTAGATCTTCCTAGTAAGGGGTTCTTTTTACAACGATGTTGTTTATCTTCGTCCTCCTGTACGTAGCATGCAGATTAGAAGCAAACTCGTGGCTTGGGTTATACTCTCTCTAAAATTGTTTACGATACTAAAGTTCTTCAGTTTGGATTTTCGGTTTATACATCACCTAACATTTAATAATACTCTTAGTATTTCACTGTCCGATTCTTCGGTGTAGTGTGTTTATGCTTTCCTCTCGTTCTGTTGCCATTCTGGTCGCATACTCTGAAAACATCTTCCAGATTTTCCTTAAGAATAGCATCAGCTATAACCAGGAAGATATTAATATTCTAACGTGTATTATAACACTTTTTATATAATACTCACCGATATCACCGATAACTTATGCCATAATAGTATTTTTCTTTTTTTCCCCTTACTCTCGTCAAACAGGTCTGTTATTTAACGACAGCAGAGACAAGCCGAACAAATTATTTTCAGAGGTTTGAAAATGTTTTATAACTATATATGTTCCACACCTCTGCTGGATCAATATACAGAGATACCGATCTGACCCGGTTTATTTACATTCTTATCAATCTCTATGACAGTTTTTGGCTGATTCTGATACAGTCTGAAAAGCAACTTAGCATCACATAACTAGGAACATCGATTGCTATTTGTGATAGTAATTTTGGGGACATAGATAAATACCTGTCGTAACTGTTTAGCTTTGATGTGGCAAAGGTTAATTAGCATGTCCCGGAATTGGCTCCGGAAGGTCAGTTACAGATGCCCCAACCGACTCAGTTTAGATGAGGCACTTCAGCCTTTTTGGTGCTCATCTAAGAGAAGATAGCTCCATGCAACTCATGCATCCTAATAACTACTGGGGGTCATAGAACTTGTTGCATTAGAAGAATATAAGTTTGAAAGATAAAACAGAACAGAAGTGGTTCTTAAATAAAAAAGACTGAGCCTACTATCATAATACTCATAGCGCAAGTTGTTCAGCAAACTAAGGCACCAATACCAACATCGTCACATTTTCTTTATAGAAAACAAAACATTGAATTGAAAATATAGTGCAGCTGTGTCGCGCTGAACTCTCAACTGTCGAAGGAACGAAAGATGTGACTTAAGTAAGGATGAGATTTTCTTCAGTGTTTTCTAACCATTTAATTCAGTCGAACATAGGATCATCTCGAGACTTTTTCGTTGTACCGTAGTAAATCTTGATTTAAATGCAAAGACCAAGTGACGTGAGAAGAATAATTACTTCTTCTCAGATGACTCACAGATGTATTATAACCGTAAATATCACTATTGATGGTGGTAGTGGTGGCGGTGGTGTTGTTCGTATTAGTATCGACTATAATCGTTTAAGCAAAATCTCACATGGTGAGAAGAGTTTTTGAAAATATTGGCAAGAATGACGCCCAGTTGGCGAACGAAAGGTATTTCTCTTATTTGTTTCAGAAGAAAAAGAACCATCTACTGATCTAGGCTTGCTTAGGTTGGCATAGATGCAAAGAGAACCTTCAAAAACAAGTTATAGACTATTCTTTGCGATATCCTGCTTGTAACGATGTATGTATGTATGTATGTATGTATGTATGTTTGAATGAACAGATATAGGTATTAAATGTACGTACTTGTTTTATCATTTAATACGCCGTGCTGGCTGAGTCGTTAGCACATCCTGGCAAAAGGCTGAGCGGCGTTTCGTCCGTCTTTACATTTTGAGTTCACGTTCTCTCGAGGTCGACTTTGTCTTTCATTCCTTCAGGGTCGATAAAATAAGTACCAGTTAAACACTGGGGTCGATGTAATCGATTTGTGCCCTACCACAAAGTTTTAAGCCTTGAGAATGGAGAGGGTGTGTTTGATTAAATTTACCAGATTTTGTAATATATTCATAACGTTACTTAATAATTAGTTAAAATATATATTACATATGCCCTTTGTGATGAAATTATTTTCGTAACGTACAGGCATCGATGTGGAGTGAAGAAACTCTACATGCAACCATACGGTTTCTGGTTAGGTTTTCTCTTTGTAACACTTTGAGCAAGTATGTTCTACTATAGCCCCAGACGACCACTTATGAGTGTATTTACTAGACTGAAACCTGTGCGGATGCCAGTCGTACATACATACATACATACATACACACATACATAAATACATACATACATATATATAATATAAGTTAGTATATATATATACGTAGAAATATAGAAAACTCCGAATGACCTGTCTTTGTTTTCTTTTTATCGTCTATCTGGTGGTTTTGTCCCTTTTTTGTATCACCTGTCTAGATGTTCTGCGTTCTTGTCCCATTCTGTGTTATATATATATATATATATATATATATATATATATTAAAAATGATTTAAGGTGGATTCGTCCTTCAATTGGAGTAGTTTCCAAAAGATTTCTAACGTTGATTCTTCAAATTTTATTTTGAATTTACTGATGTAAATTAGCGTAGATATGAAAGGTTATATAAGTATATTAAGCATATAATGTAAATTATAGAACGAAGTTCGACAAATTCAATAATATTTTCGTAAATGGAGGAGATTAGATGTTAATATAGAATAAAATATTTTTTATTTATTTTGCTATACAATAGTTTCGTACAGAAAGACAATAAATTAATTTTAAATAGACATGACCACAAGAACAATTACAAATTACAAAAATTAGTAAGAACACCATACCCACGTAATTCTAAAGTACTCTTTTTTCTTTATTTAGTTTTTTTTTCAATTCTTTCTTATTGTGCTACTGGTGAATACTCTTTGACAACTCAGATTCTTAAAATGAATTTATTGTCTTTCTGTTCGAAATGATCGTATAGCGAAATGAATAAAAAATATTTTATTCTTATATTAATATTTAATCTCCATTTACGAATATATGATTGAATTTGTCGAACTTCGTTCTATAACTTAAATCATTTGCATAATATATATATACATACATGTGTATGTATATATATA
>NC_068994.1:32373677-32374553 GCF_001194135.2 Octopus bimaculoides
TCTCCATAAGCACATATACATGCATCCACATACTCACATACGCGTACACCTACATCATACATACATTTGTAGACTTTGGCAGACGCTTGTGTACAGCTGAAGCTGCAGCCTCTGCTGCTGGTGTTAATCTTGCTACTTTTCTCTTGTACAACTTGCAACGACAGGAAAAACAGTTCTAACGAACAAGACGTAACTACTCGAACACACATGCTCAACAATCGTTCTTTCCTTCATCTCTTTCTTTTCTCCTTCCTCTCTTTTCGCTTCTTTCCATTTTCCTTCTTTTCCCTTTCTTCCTCTCTTTGCTCCAACATTCTAGAAACAAGACTAGTTTGCAAAAAATCCCCAAATTCTTCCAATTTTTTGGATGCTGATAAAACTGTCGTTGCAGTTGCTCCTGCTGCTGATTTTGGAGTTGCAGTTGGAGTAGATGCAACTGCTGGTGATGTTGATGCAGTTTGCTTGTAAAGATGAAACTATTTAAAATTTTGGAAGATTAAGAAATCATATGTCTGTATGTATGATTAGATAGTAGTGGGGGAAAAACTGAAGGAATGACAAGACAAAGAAAGCAACAACGAAATACTATAAAGAGTTTTCTCCACAAAGACAAATTGATACAAGAATAGATTATTTTATTTTATTTATTTACGTATATTCTTTAATTATATATTTTTATTTTTAATATAATTTTTGTTTCTTTATATAAAAAAAAAGCAAATTTTCATTTCATTTTCTAAATTAATGTATCTTCCCCCCTCCCCTCAACTGCTTTGTTACTCCCACTGCTGTCACATTGCATTATCGCTAATGTGGCTATGTCTCTCCCTCTCTCTATTTTTTTTTTTCGAAAGTGAATTAAACTGCATTTATATA
>NC_068994.1:32374681-32375872 GCF_001194135.2 Octopus bimaculoides
ATATATATATATATATAAGTGTGTGTGTGTGTATACATTTATTTATATGTGTGTAGAAATATATACGCATATTTTAGGTGTGTGCATATATGTATGTGTATGTATACAGGCATGCATATATGCATGTATATATACTAATACATATACGCACGTGCGTCTGTGTATACATGAAGTACGAATGTAAATATATATCTATACTTTTATCTATTTACCTGTCACATGCTTCTCTGTGTAGATATTTTTCCATGTATGTATGTATGTATGTATGTATCCATCCATCCATCCATCCATCCATCCATCTGTCCGTCCGTCCGTCCATCCGTCCGTCCGTCTGTCTATGTATGTATGTATGTATGTATGTATGTATGTATCTATCTATCTATCTATCTATCTGTATGTATGTATATATGCATGTATGTATATGTGTGTGCGTGCGTGCGCGCGCGTCTGTGCATAGTTCTCATTAGTATTCATATCTCCATGTTATCCTGCTGCCACACAAGTTAACCGAATTTTACAACTGAGTTTCAATGTTCTAAACCTGAAATTCATAAAATATGTAGAAAACATTTAATTATGTAACAGACAACTATTCTTGACTTTCCAAATGTTAACTCTGATTTAGTGCATCTCTGGCCACAAACATTCAAGACATGACCATCCCCTTTTAACGCTACATTGTATATAAGATTATAAAAACGCTAAAGAGAACATATAGGAGACCTCTGAGAGAAGGCACTGAGTATCGAATGGCAGTCCCATATACCAAAGCAGATTCTTTACGATAATCTTCCAAGATTTACCGTCACCATAAACGAAAGAAGACTGGGATTCTGTGGACACTGCTTTCGTAGCAAGGAAGAAGTATTAAGTTAAATGCTGACATGGGAACCAAAACACGGAAAACAACCTAGGTGTCGCCCTCCTACTTGGATATTTATTGACCAACTGGTTGAAGACTGTGGTCTACTAAAGAAAGACCTACAAGGAGCAGTGCTAAAGAAGGAATACTGGTTTGAAACAGCAGTTCCTAAAGAGGGCAGCACTGCTCCACTGCGGGAAGTAGAAATATCGGAGGAACGTTGAGGAAAAGTGGAGCGATGATGGAGAGGCCAAAAAAGGGCGATAATGGGGTGACCAAAAAGGGATGATAATGGGGTGACCAAAAGAGGAGGATAATGGGGGGGGGGG
>NC_068994.1:32377476-32381222 GCF_001194135.2 Octopus bimaculoides
TGTGTGTGTGTGTGTGTGTGTGTGTGTGTGTGTGTGTGTGTGTGTGTGTGTGTGTGTGTGTGTGTAAATACTTATATAAGTCAAGTGATTGTAAAGTAACTTAACCATGCAGTCATGCCTGCGCCTATAATATTGCTGAAAGCTATTTGTGGGAATTGACCCTACATCTCCTATGAACATGACTGATGTGTTACCCTTACACGAAATCAACTCAACATTAGAACAATCAGCAACTGAAGTTGTTTACCAAGGGACACCATCTTCAGAAGAAAAGTAAAAGCTAAGTTACTGTTAACATATTTAATGAAATGAACATTAAAAATGAAAATCTAATATAAAAATGACAACATTAGCTCAATGAGTGATATTATTTAGATCATTTCAGCAATTATGAAGGACATCTTTGGACATGTTTCGGTCAACGAATCGTAGTCTTCACCACTGACCGAAATAGCGATAAGAAAATCAGTAAGTAAATATATAAGATTATAGCAGAATGGGCATCTTTTATATTTTACTTGTTTCAGTCACGAGTCTGCAGTCATGCGGGGGCACTCCCTTGAAGAATTTGTTGGTCGAATGAACCGATTCCAGTACATATTTCTTTTCTTGAAGCCTGTTACTTACTCTATCAGTCTATTTTACTGACCCGCTAGGTTACAGGGATTTAAACACACCAACATCGGTTCTCAAGCAGTGATGGGGAACAGGCACACACACATACGACGAGCTTCTTTCGGTTTTCATCTACCAATCGGCCTGAGGTTATTGTAGGACACATGCCCAAAGTTCTACGCAGTGAGTCTGCGCCCGGAACCGTGTGGTGGGGAAGCAAGCTTCCTACGACACAGCTACATCTGCGCCTCATTAAAAATAAAATTATATCTCAATCGTGCACACACACACACAGACACACACACACACACACACACGCACACACACACACACACACACAGCATTAAAACTTAATGGTTGATGTCTATTTTCTCACCATATGTTATTCGATCAGTTTGTCCTGATAACATCTGATCATCATCATCATCATTGTCATCATCACCACCACCACCACACGTTTAGTCTCACTAAGCAGCATCTCGGTTTCGCCACCGGCAGGAAACAAAATAGACATTGCCGAAACAGCTGTAAAAATGTAATCCATAGAATTAAGTACTCATTAAAATTGTGACTAATTTAGACACAAGACTAGAAATTTGATGGATGGAGAAGGAAATTAGTCGATTATATTAACTCTAGTATTTGGGTGGTACTTTATTTTTCTATTTTATCCATCCTGATTTCGGAAAGATTTGAAATCAGAATCTAAATAGCTTACCGATTCTGCCAATCGACCGGGCCATAGAATAATTCATTAAAATTAAAATCAACAGACGGTATCAGTAACTATTGAACCGACATTGAAAAAAATGGCTGTGAGTTTAAATTCGAAAAGAAGAGAATTGTTATAAAAATCGATTTAATTATAGGATATATCAATTCACCCCTTTCGGCTGGAAAATATTCCCACAGTCAACAGCAGAAAATTTCTAGTCATACCATTGAAAAGTTCTTTAAAAAATGCCGTCAAAATCTGTAGGCATTGTACTTCGAAGTTCCCAAATCTTTGGGAAAAGAAACACGTTACTGACAAAAAGCAATTTCTTGAAATATACAATATATAGTAGTGACAGAGGCAGTATTCATACCGAGAGATAATATTTACCCCACTTAAACCTGGATGTTCTGTTAGAACAAACTATCATACTGGTTTTTGATGCAAAATGCACTCTTGTTTACATCGCTAGCGGGTAAATAAAATTTCGTTACCTCCAGATGAACTGGTGGTTCCTGCGTGGAGGTGGCGGGGTTTTATCTCCCCGCTAGCGATTTAAACAAGACTGCATTTTGCGCCAAAAGCCAGTATGAGAGGTTCTCTCATGGTGTCTACCGCAGTATAGTTTGTTCTAACAGAACATACACGTTTAGGTTGGGATAAAAAGAGGATTACGTCCCTTTCCAAATATCAAGATTTATTAAATTGTTGGTTCTTTGGTTCTTTTATACATAAGTGTGTGTGTGCGCACGTGTGTGTATATGTATATATATATATATATATATATATATATATATATATATATATATGCATTGACGTCATTAGAATTTAGAAACTTCGAGGGAACGTAAAATATTTCTTTTAGGGAATGGTGAAACTCAAAATAGATAAGGCTATGAATAGTAGTGCATAAATACTGGGTAAAGAAAACCTTCGAATAGAACAAGCCGAAAGCTGCCCGTAGAACTCGAACTCATATATTCTGTATACACACTCACACACACCTTCTCACACGCATTAATATATGTATATAAGCATGTACTAATACAAATATATGTATATAAGTAAGTATATACATGCTATGTTAATTCTCTAAATGAAGTATTAACAGTAACTGCACGATAAAGTGTAGTATATTGCCACTTAAGTGTGGCTGACCCCTAGGGGTGGATGTTACTGTTGCTTTTAGCCCCAGGAGGACATCTCCTCCAGCTGGCTTATCGACACACGACTGTGTCCTGTTTGCCAAGGGAAGTTATCCCTCTCACCTCGATCTGCAGCACGAACGGATCCGGATTTCAGGGTTATTTCCCTTCGTCGGCGTTCGATAGCTGCTGACCTTGGCGAGAGAGACAAAAACCTGGTAATCTTATATCTTCTTTTCCAGTGAAATTCTTCACTGATATGTCTACCCATATCTATTTCTCTATCTCTCTATCTATATAAACACATGTAAAACCATGCACCCAGTGACACTTCGATTTCCCTATCAATAAAATTAATATAAATATCTGATTCTACTTTTGCATTGAATTCTTTAGATAGTTAATGCGCACTGATTTTGCGCATTTAAATATACACTCATTTTTACCACACACACACGCATGTTTGAGTGCAAGTACGTCTACGTGTATATTACCATCATGTATTTAAAATAATTTTGTTGTTGTTTTTTTTTGTCTTGCTTAGTGCTTGTTTTTTGTTGTTTTGTTGCTGGTTCTGTCTTAGCACAAACAATCTTAAAACTCCATGGAATCAGTTCTCCTTCTCTATACACGCCCCTCCATGCTACCTTACTCTCCTTCTCCTTCGACTTCTACTTCCTCTCCTGCTGATTGCTGTTTTCACATCAACCGACCACTTTGCGGTGCCAAGAAGAAGTCAATTATCTCGCTTGTTTACTTATATGGCTACGTATTTGCACTTATATCAGTGTGCACTCATTTGCAGTGCATTTCGCTGCCAGCTAGGACACTATCATTTTCTGCTAGTTCTTGTTACTATTGTTTCTTACATTTTCTCATTGTTATTGTTGTTGTTCGTTTTTGCTTTATTTTATTTTTCATTTTACGAAGGAAGGGGAGGTAATTTCAATAAAATCCGTTGCGGATGTCCTCAGATTTACGTCAATCTTATATGTATATATATATATATATATATATATATATATATATATACACACACACACACACACACACACACACACACACACATATATATACACATATATATGTATGTATGTATATAGCGTTTACTGTTCGTAGTTTCATTTCTTGTCTAGTAATAATTATATTTTATTTTATTTCCTTACATAATCAGCAATAAATCAATCAATCCTCCTCTATTTCTCTCCCTCTTTCGTTCTCTATGTATATACGTATGTATGCATATATATATATATATATATATATATATA
>NC_068994.1:32382613-32384188 GCF_001194135.2 Octopus bimaculoides
TATATATATTATATATAGGTATGTATATATATATATATGTGTGTGTGTGTGTGTGTGTGTGTGTGTGTGTGTGTGTGCAAGTGAGAGAGAAAGAGAGTGACCGAGAAAATAGACAGATAGACGAACAAATACATTGAGGTAGCCATGTGTATGCATAAATACGTACGATTGCACACATACATTCATATATATATATATACATTACAAACTGCATACTTATATACACAGTTAATTAAAGGAGATCTATCAACGAGTCTCAACGATATTGTTGTGTACCGATTTTTTAATTACTTACCACAGCAAATTTTCTCGCTCTTTTTTCACATGCATCACTGCAGGCATTCGAACGTAGCATATTACACAGTAATTAGCTGATTGCACCAACAAATGTGCAACGATGCAATAAATGTCTTTGTAGGTATTTACGTGTATATGGGTGTACGTCAAGTATTTGGGAATATAACGATGTGTGTACGCATATATGTACAGACGCATCGTCTGTATATGAATGCGTATACATGGACAATCATCTGATAGCTAAATTTGTAGATATTTATGTGTGCGCATATGTAGCCCGCGCGCCCCTGTCTGTGTCCGTGTGCTTATTTGTATGTATGTATATATGTGTGTGTGTCATGTATGTGTGCATCTGTATTTATGTATGTTTATGTATGTGTATTTGTATTTATGTATATTTATGCGTATACTTGTATATGCATATCCTCACATTTGTGAGCATTTGTGCATATGTCTGTCTGTCTGTTTGTCTATGTGTATGTATGTATGTATGTATGTATGCATGTATGAATATTTAGATATCTTAATATGTCCATGTATATGCATATATGAGCCTATTTGTTACTATGTGCACGTTTATGTATGTGTGTGTGTACGTGTGTATGCATGTGTATGGATATATTCATGAGTATGCATGTGTATATGTTTGTGTGTATATCTGAGTGTGTGCGAGTTTACACACGTGATTCTCATAAAGAGTACCTGTTTGCTTATATATTTGTGAGTGTGTATGAATGTTTATTACATTCAGGTACATATAAAGAATTTCGCTTCGCAATTACAAAGTCCCGGTTTCAATCCGAACGGTCCGTCTATCCTATAAGTGTTTTGTACCGTAAGGTTGGGCCGGCAAGAATCTTAAGATGTAATTGTTCTGAGATAGCATTTCTTAAAAACCCGCTTAAAAAACAAACAAAAAAAAACCCTCATAAATATCGGATGGAGAGGGAAATCTTCGGACAAATACCGCAGTAACAGATTTATCGACAGTATGTGACATAAATGTCTCACTCCCCCTTTCCCTCTCTCGTTACCCGCCTCTTTTTCTCCCTTCATGTGTATGTGTATATATATATATATATATATATATATATATATATATTATTTAATTCTTTTATTCTTTTACTTGCTTCAATCATTTTGGCTGCGGCCATGCTGGAGCACCGCATTTAGTCGAACTTATTCTTTGTAAGCCTTGTACTTATTCTAACGGTCTACTTTGCCGAACCGCTAAGTTACGGGACGTAAACACACCAACATCGGTTGTCAAGCGATGGA
>NC_068994.1:32384376-32386209 GCF_001194135.2 Octopus bimaculoides
CTACCAAATCCACTCACAAGGCTTTGGTGGGCTAGAGGCTATAGTAAAAAGACACTTGCCCAAGGTGACACGCAGTGGGACTGAACCCGGAACCATGTAGTTGGTAAACAAGCTAACTACCACACAACCACTCAAATATATATTTATAACAGTGGGCTCACATTTTGGCCCAAACCTTTTTTAACACAAAATTAATTAGTAGTAAGTTTATCATCTCACCCTAAACCAAGACTAGGGTTGAATTTTTTCCATTAATACTGTTTAATATTTCTTTTTATTTTATGGGATAAATACCTTGTCTTTTATTTAATTTCTTTGATTATACAATGTAGTTAATTGTTTTATTATGATTTAAGTTATATAAAGTTTAATCTTTCATTCATAACAAAATTTTCATTCATGTTTTTATATCTACTTATTCTATTCTTTTTCTTTACGCAATATTTTCACGAGACTTCTTTCAAATAAACATTTTACTCTAAAATCTTTTAGTTTAAACTATTGCATCGTTTAGATATGCGCTACTTTTATCTTTATTATTTTAACCTAAAACTTCGTTCAATTTGTATTTTAAGCGAAAGATTCGTTAAAATTAGTTTTTGCATATAATATTCCTGTTAGCTTATATTATAATATACGTAAAGTTAATTTGGAACGTTTATAATTTTGATATTTTTAATATTTTTCTATCTTAATATAATAAGTATTTTATATACATTCATTTGTTATTTATTGTTTGTTGATATATACATTCTTTTATTATTATTATCGTTCTATTTTGACCTGAAGATTAGCTATGTTTTTGAATAGAATTGATTTTCGATAGTTTTATACGATTTAAATATTCTTTCTATTTGAAAATTAGTTATGAAACACGTGTAGTCGTTTTATTATCATTATCTTATGATATTTACTTTGTATTATGTTATACTTATTTATTGTACTTTTACTTATTAATTTTTCTATATGTGACAGTGGATTTTCATCGATGAGTTCATGAACCTTGGTTCTTTTCCCTAAAACTATATGTATATATATATATATATATATATATATATATATATATATGATATGTACATGCAGTACACTCATACATATACTATCACCAAAACAGATTGAATGACCACTCATCCGTGATAAAACCTTTGCGTTCAAACAGCTGCACCAACATGTCTCATTGCGGAACCAGGCTGTACGTAAATCCTAATCTTGAGCACCATGCCAGTACAGAGGTGCACCCATTCCACAATGTTGTCATTTGTCACGCCATCTTCTCTGCTCAAAACTGCAGACCTTGTGTCTCAAATAGAAACAATTATCTACTGTTAAGCTGTAATATATTATTAATTATGCTATTTATGCATTAAACTATTATTTAGGGGTAAAAAGACATACAGTCCAGTGGTATGATAGTTGTACCGTGCAAATTGTATTTATACTGCTGAGAACCATATTGAGTCGTAACAAGAGAAATGTTGCAGTTGAGTATCCATACAAACACCACAAAGCCACCCTGGTTCTAAGTGAGCTCTCCTCGCACACAAGCACGCTCTCCCAGTACACACACACACACACGTAAAAAATATGGATTCAATGAATCATGCAGCTTTCACAGAAGGCTCCCCTTTCGGAGTCGGCTATCAGTTTATGGACGTATTTTATCATTTTATTATTTTATTATCTGTAGTGTAATATATATGTACGTGTAACAGAAAATCCAGGAAATCCGTGCAATAGATTTTTCTGCGAAAGGTAAATATATATATATATATATATGTGTGTGTGTGTGTGTGTGTGTGTGTGTGTGTGTGTGTGCGTGCGTGTGTATATATA
>NC_068994.1:32386454-32387782 GCF_001194135.2 Octopus bimaculoides
TGTATTTCTTTATTCCTTCCTTTCTTTCTTTCTTCCTTTCTTTCCTTCTTCCTTCCTTTCTTTCTTTCTTTCTTTCTTCCTTCTTTCTTCGTTCGTTCGTTCGTTCCTTCCTTCCTTCCTTCCTTCCTTTGCTTCCGTCCTTACTTTCTATCTTTCCCCATTTCTTTTGTTCTTTCCTGGTCTCTCTCTTTTTTTATTTTCTGCTTCTTTTCATTCCTATATTTTCTTTTGTTTGCCTCACTCATTCTTTCCCTCATAAATGCAAGTGTGTGTGCGTGTATGTATGTGCGTGTATGTATGTGCGTGTATGTATGTGCGTGTATGTATGTGCGTGTATGTATGTGCGTGTGTGTATGTATGAGACTGGATATGCATGTGAGTGTGTGCGTACGTGCGTGCCAGCGTGTGTGTGAGTGTGTGCGCGCGTGTGTGTGAGTGTGTGAGTGTGTGTGTGTGGGTGTGTGTGTGTGTGTGTGCCATTGGCAAATAACTGCAAGAACGAAACCAACAAAACGAGAAGGCGTTGAAGATTTTCCAAAGTCGACAATTTGAATGATAAACGTAAAAATATTGAGTAAAAAAAACCGGTGACGAGAAACATTCACCAGAGAGAGATAGAATGAGATATGTGCTTGGGAGGCTCTGGAGCTGTGTGCCCACAGAGGGAACAGTATACAAAGGAGTGTGGTCTTTATGTGTGTGTGTGTGTGTGTGTGTGTGTGTGTGTGTGTGTGTGCTATTAAAGGCAGTGAAATACGAGTTGTGTTTTGGCGGTTAGATAGAGTTAAGGTAAATCATTTATATTTTGGCAGAGTCGACATTTGTTGCGCGAAATCAAATAGAATAATGAATAAACAGTTATATATATATATATATATATATACTCACTTACATATATACATATGTATGTATATATATGTATGTATGTATATGTATATATATATATATGTATATATATATATGCATATATACACACAAATCCATATACATACACACATTTACAGATTAATAGAATTTGAGAAAAATAGATAAAAATAATGGTAATTGAATTGTTTTGACAAGGCACAAGGCCAATGTGATTCGTTTTTTGTCATTTCAGTTTCAAGCTTTTTTTCAATTTTTTTAATCATTTTTCTGGTTTATTTATTTATTTTATTTTATTTTATTTTACTTCAAAGGATTGCACTTTTTGCTTTTGTTAGAGAAGGGGCAGAAAGAAAATGAGTGCATAGGTATGATTAGATTATATACGGAATATGTATATATGTATATAAGTTTATATATATGTATGTATGTATATATATATATATATATATATATATATATAT
>NC_068994.1:32392312-32395715 GCF_001194135.2 Octopus bimaculoides
CAAATGCACACACACACACACACACACACACACATATATATAGAAAAAAAATATATATATACATACGTATGTATGTATGTATGTATGTATGTATGTATGTATGTATCTATCTATCTATCTATCTATCTATCTATATGTATGTATATATTATACATCCATTCATATATACATACATACACCTTTTACCCAGATAGAATGCCGATCTCTTGCATCTAACCTCTATTTCAAGAGATCCTCTCCAAGAATGATGCAGAAGAGGATGGAATTTTGATTTCTCTCCTCTTTTTTCTAGCACATATATTTTCTTTACCTCATCGATTGATTTCTTTGCATGTTTCAAAATATGTGACGACTGAGATACGTGATCACCGATTTCTGGGCAATACTGCGGGATACAACAAAATCCATTGCTTGCTAGATAAGCATCCAGTATTTTATCGGTATTGCTACTGTTTAGTATCTGCATTCATACATACATACATGCATGCATACATACGTAAGTACAAGGGCTCCGACAATTATTGGTACTACTACCACCTTTTCGTCGACCATAACTACTTAACCTCCCAAGCCAACCTGTCATATCTATCGACTTTTCTTTCTTCCTTATCGCATATCTGTGATCCATCATCGTGTGCTTTCTTTTTCGATTACCACTATGTCTAGTTTCCTATTCTCTATCTCATGGTCGCACTGAATCATAAAATCCCATTGGATCTTTGCATTATCATTTTCGATATGCCTTCAGGTTTATGTTCGTACCACTGTTTTGCTCTGTCAAGTCCATACTTGTTGCAAAGTTTCCAATGGACAAACCTTGCTATATTGTCATGACGTCTCTTATATTCTTTCTGGACTAGTTGCGTACATTAACTGATAATATGCCATACGGTTTCACCATTTTCTCCACAGATTCTGTACTTATCACTTTCTGATGTGTTTTCCATTCTGTATTTGATGTAATTGGTTCTTAATACTTGCACTTGAGCAGCACAGATTAAAGCCTCTGTGCACCTTGTCATCCATCACTAGATCCGGTTTGTTAGCACCTAATTTGTTTGGATTGGGAAATCCATCTGGATTTTGCTAGTCTCCGAATCCGACACGCTCTGCGGTTTGTGCTCATATCATGTCTTGCTTCTCTCTAGACCCCGCTTTTCGCACAGTTTCCAATGTAGCACTTTCGCTACCTGGTCGTGTCACCACAACTTGTGGTGGCTTTGGGCAAGTCTAGGGAATTTGTTCGTGATATGGGAATTCGTTCGTAATGGTTTCATCTACTCTATTGCAGATGCGGCACAGCGGAGACACTTGCTCATTCCTCGGGTTGACCCTCCAGTTCGTGACCAAAGCTTCGTATTATTATTATTATTATTATTATTATTATTATTATTATTATTATTATTATTATTATTATTATTATTATTGTTATTATTATTATTATTATTGAATGAGAGAGCAGTAATTGCCATCAAAGTGGTACTGGGGTACAAATATACGAAGCCCAGTATACCCATCATGTGTACCCGTCTGATAAGGGTAAACCAGGCACATGCATCACAACCATATGAGCAAAATATGGTGATCTCATATCAAGATTAACAGCGCATGACCTTGAAGGTGGGGCCCAGATAGAATTTTCTTCAGGTCGAGTAGGCCACTCCGCTTAAAAGGTCCCTGAATATGGTTTGTTTTAGGATGTTGAACAAAATACCCATGTTTCCAGGGAGGAATCATCCAAACCCAAAAGAAATCCTTTCAACGCATGGCTGTGATGCTCTCCCATTACTTCCACTTGTGATCAGAGTTGCACATAATATTGTCAGACACTAAGGGACATGCTCAACTGGTTAAGGTCAAACAACTGACAAGCAAAACTGAAGTATTGAGCAGGATATTTACTGTAGCCCAACTTTTATACTAAGACAAAGCAATGAACATGATAACACTTCCAATCAGTTAAGTTGAGAAGCCATGAAAGCCACTGTCTGGTACTGCATCAGAGCATTTATCATTATTGTTGTTGTTGTTGTTGTTGTTGTTGTTGTTGTTATTATTATTATTATTATTATTATTATTATTATTATTATTATTATTATTATTATTATTATTATCATTATTATTATGTAGAATGTAGTGGACTATCAGAATAGCTATTTAAATTTTGTTACTATAAAGAATCGAAACAAAAAACTTTCGGTAGCGACTGAGTGAACCTTCTGCCTCGACCGCATGATCAAACTCTAACACATGTATTGAGTACTTTTTAATCTTGTGCTCCCAAACTCAAGCACACATTCACTCGTACCCATAATACACACACACATACATATATACATACATACATACATACATTCATACCTACGTACATACATACATACACACACACATACCTACTTACATACATACATACATACATGAATGTGTCTGTGTTTGTGTGTGAGTGTGTGAGTGTGTGTGTGTGTGTGTGTACATATATGTGACTCGAGAGCTGAAAAAGTTCCTGGCTCTAAGGGTTTTATGAAAGACCTAGTTGGAGGTCCAACTTTCCGAGTTCTTTTAAAGACTTTAGAAAAACTGAAGGACGGGTGCAATATGTGTGAATCTGAGAGTGGAATGAGTTGAATAAAATCATAATTAACTGATTCTCCTGTATTTTCTTTTACCCAAAACCAGGAATTTTTTAGTATCTCCTCATATTTGTGCATCTTTGCTGTGAGTATGTATGCTTGTGTGTGTGTGTGATCATATAGTGTGACAGACGTATAAAACTATAAATTTTATTGAGCAATTAATATAAAAACGAAAAGCGATTCTAATTGAATGAGAGCTGTAGATGCAAAATAACGTTAAAAATAGAAATAATGTGAAGAAATCTGCTATCACTTGTCCCTTAACCTGCTGATATCAGCAAATGTTGAATTAGATTTAATCACCGGATTTATTTCTCATTTACTTTTTTGGCTTTCTCTCTCTGTCTGCCTGTCTAACTCTCTCCGTCACTCTCTTTTTGTCTGTCTGTCTCTCTCTCCTTCTCTCTGGGACTCTCTATGACTTCCTCCCTCTATGGCTCTCTCTGCTCTCTCCCTCTTCGTTTCTGTCTTTGCATCTCTCTTTCTCCCTATGTCTCTGTATCTCTCTTTCGTTCAAATTAGTCTTTCTCTTATTCTACGAAACATTTTCTTTCGCGTTACCAAACCTTACAGATTTTCTTTTTTTTTAAATTTAGTAAATGCAGACATATAAACACATACACATACACACGCGCACACACGCACACACCGTGCGCGCGCACAAACACACACACATACACACATGCACCACACTCATGAATGCTTCATGTATGTTTGCATGTAAGTACGCCTGTATATATGTGTGTATATATGTATATATATATATATAT
>NC_068994.1:32396144-32397854 GCF_001194135.2 Octopus bimaculoides
TATATATATATATATATATACGTATACGTACATGCATCACACATACACAGAGAAAAATAAGAAAGAATAAAAGAAAGAAAGAAAGGAAGAAAGTGGTAGATAAGATAATAAAATGTAAGTGTTCATTAGCTAAATTGCTTCATTGTCTTGGTGGACGAGATTGTAATGTCATTAGACATATATAGAAAATTTGATACCATTCCAAAGACAGGTGGCAGCAAAAAGCAAGCAAAAATCCCCCCAGAGTCACAAAATTATTAATATTCTCAATGTATACATGAAAATGTACTTGAACAACATTACATTTTACTACAGATACGACGAGCACAGGCACACGCTATTTGCTTTATATTCTTTAACAGCATTTATCGCTGGTTTTGTCGTTTTGTCGTTTTGTTTTTGAATGTGTGTATGTGTATGTGTGTATACGTGTATGTACGTGTATGAGTGTGTGGTGTGTGTATGTATATATTTATATGTATATATATATATATATAAGCGAGTGTGTGTAGCTTTATGAATAAATACATACATAAAAGCATACAATCATACATGCATATGTATGCATGTATGTATGTATGCATACATACATGCGCATACACACACACACACACACACACACACACACACACATATATATATATATATATATATATATATATATATATATATATATATGAGAGAGAGAGAGAGAGGAAGAGATAGATAGATAGATAGATAGATAAATAAATAAATAGATAGATAGATAGATAGACAGATGCATCTGTAAGTCTGTGTCCATGTATTAGTTCATGCTAACCTTTATAATACATAGCAGGAAACTAGAGTTGTTGATATACTTTTATTAATATATTTCTGTTCAAGTATACTAGCACACACATACGTGAATATATTTATATATACACATACATATACACACATAGAAGTCTGTTTGTCTTCTGTTTGCCTGTCTGTCTGTTTGTGTGTGTGAATGCGTGTGTATGTGTGTGCGTGTGAGTGTGTATATACATACATACACACACATTAATATAATATATATAGTGTTTTATAGGTTCTCCAGCTAGTCGTTGTCCTATATATATATATCATGTATGTTATCCATGATGGTTCATAGTGTTGTCCGCAACCTTTGAAACCAATAGTGACTCGATTCATCAGACTTTTTAAGTTTATTGGGGGAAGCTAGAAGCTTGACTGGTGGAAGAGGATAGTAAAGATATCAGATATATGGTGCTTCCTTATTTAAAAAAGAAAAATCCCCTTTTTTATGAGAAAAGGGATTTTTTTATTAGCTTCTCGTTATCCTGCAGTATTATTGATGTTTCCTACTTTGAAATGACGTGGTTAACAAAGTACATATATTGGGGTAATTTTATTTATGTGCAGTGTCTCCAATATCAGGAAGTGTGAGATGCTGGTAAAGAATTTTCGAGAATCGATCTACGCCAAACTTATGCTTTTATATCTTGTTCTGCTGTCATCAATAACTTCTTGGTTTATCAATAAGGATTTTTTTTTTCATATCCATAATCCCTTTGCAACATTCTGCTCGTCTGGTAAAATGGAAAAATATTGATACTATCTTCCAAAATGCTCAGCCATCTTGTTAGTGAATATAGGTGCAGGAGTGGCTGTGTGGTAAGTAGCTTGCTTACCAATCACATGGTACCGGGTTCAGTCCCACTGCGTGGCACCTTGGGAAAGTGTCTT
>NC_068994.1:32398059-32401251 GCF_001194135.2 Octopus bimaculoides
GGACCAGGGATTAATTGATTGATTTCATTCGCTAACAGCTGTTTCGGTTATAAGACGTAGTTATAACCTAATGAAGTGGATTACGGAATCACTGTTCCTTCATTATTCATTAAATTCATATTACGCTCTGTACTCGACTAATGCGTTATTCTTTTCTACTCGAGGTACAAGGCCCGAAATTTTGGGGGAGGGGACCAGTCGATCAGATCGATCCCAGTACGCAACTGGTACTTAATTTATCGACCCCGAAAGGATGAAAGGCAAAGTCGACCTCGGCGGAATTTGAACTCAGAACTTAGAGACAGACGACCGCTAAGCATTTCGCCCGATGTGCTAACGTTTCTGCCAGCTCACCACCTTGACTAATGCTTTATTCTAAAGTACATGTATACTGAGTTCCTATACCAGGTTATTTGTATCTCTATGCCTATTGTTTTGCTTCCAAATGGTAATACATGTATACATATATTACTATTTGGGCTGTAGTGAACTCAAAACCACGTGATTGAAAGCAAGCTTCTTAACCACACAGCCACGCCTACGCCTGTACTGTCTAATATATTGAAAATACTCCAAGTAATATATCCGTAAATACATGGCATAACCACACAGACACGCCTACGCCTGTACTGTCTATTACATTGAAACTACTCCACATGATCTGTCCGTAAGTACATGGCAGTGAATATCTTTGTTGTGTTATAAATATTTGTAGGTCCAGGAGTTTCAGTCATGTGTACATCTGAATCGTCTTGAAACATTTCTAAAATTATTATTCCATAGATTGCTTCTGTTTTTGTCCACCATATTCTGGTTATCTTCATTTTCTAGACCTTAATATTTGAAAAGTACTCAGTTTCTTTCAGTGGTACATAATCGTATTTTAATATAATTATACTTAGATTAAGAACACATCCTTGATAACAATATCTGACATATTAGTCTATCTAGCATATTCTCATATCTCAGCGTATTATTACTTTCTCATATATTCCATCATCATCATCGTCGTCGTCATCATCATCATCATCCTCCACCCATCATCATCATCATCATCATCATCATCATCATCATCATCATCATCATCATCATTATCTTCATCATCATCATCCAGATTTTGCTTGTAAACGGACCGTTTTGCAGGATATGTACTGAATAGCTAATATTTAGGCAATACAGTTCTATATTTAAGAGATGAGGAATTATTTACATTATTTACAACTGATGGACATTTGTCCTCATCTTGTTTGTTGTTAACACAACGTTTCGGCTGATATACCCTCCAGCCTTCATTAAGTGTCTTGGGGAAATTTCGAACCTGGGTTCTCATTCCTGGGGTATTTTACGATGTTATTATTATTATTATTATTATTATTATATTATTATTATTATTATTATTCAGGTCACTGTTTGGAATTGAACTCGGACCTGAATGATAATAAGATGATAATAATAATAACATCATAAAATACCTTAAGAATGAGAACCCAGGTTCGAAATTTTCTCAAAACACCTGAAGAAGGCTGGAGGGTATATCAGCCGAAAGGTTGTGTTAACAACAAACAAGATGAGGACAAATATCCGTCAAATGTAAATAATGCTGATATTTAGAACTTGCGTTTCCCTATTAACTCTACAACCTCTTCAAGTTGGTGTGGTTCGTGTGCTACTATGGTGGTAATGATGATGACGATGACGATATGCTGCTGAAGATGATGATAATGTTGGATGATACTGATAATGATAATGATTGTGATGGCGATGGTGGTGGTTTCGGTGGTGGTGATGGTGGTAGTGATGGTGATGGAGGTGATGGTGGTGGTGATGGTGGTGGTGATGGTGGTGGTGGTGGTGGTGATCATGATGTTGATGATGTTGATGATGATGATGATGATGGGGGAGGAAGAGGATTGTAGTGGTGATGATGGTGTCGGTAGTGTTTGTTTTGGCGATAATGTTCCTCGTATTTTATAAAGTCGATGAGAAAGATGAGATGCATGGCGATGAAAGCCGATGAGGATAAAGAAAGACAGGGGCTCTGGAAGAGCCCGAGGACAATGGAAAAGATGGCAGAAGATGGTGATGGTGATGATGATGATGATGATGATGATGATGATGATGATGGTAATGGTGGTGGTGGTAATGATGACGATAATGATGGCGAAGAAAGTGATGAAGACAATGGTGTTTGGAGAACGATAATCACGAGGATTATCATTATGACCATCGTACAAAAGATGGTAAATACTGCTCGGTAGTAATAACTAAATGACATCTGATAATCCCCCCTCTCTCTCTCTCTCTCTTTCTCTCTCTCTCTCTCACACACACACACACATACATACACATACCAGTTCCTAAGCCACACAAACACACACACACAATACACAAGCACATAACACATTAAGACGCACACACACACACACACCAGCGTATATACACACAATGGTCAACACACACACATACATAAGCCTGCACACACATGACACACACACATAAACACACATACACACACACGCATACACACACACGCGAGTAATGTATTTAAAGATAAGCTGTGATGTGATGATAACATTCATAGATTGACAGTGAGCAGATAAAAGAGATTCGTTCAATACTAATCAGAGTATTGATCAAAAAGCTGATAATAACTTTATAACCGTGTGTGTGTGTGTGTGCCTGTGTGTTTCTGCGTGTGTGTATGTGTGTACGCGCGCGCAAGTGTGTTTCTCTGTGTGTGTGTTTGAATGTGTGAATGGTTTAAAATAAACACATAAACGCAAATGTATTGACATAACTATATACACACACACAAAGCAAACTATATGCTCGTCTTTCAAACTAAGGGTCCATTGTCGTCTCCCTGTTTCTGCATGTCTATCTGTCTGTCTGTCTGTCTGTCTGTCTGACTGTCTGTCTGGTTGTCTTTCTGTCTGTCAGTCTGGCTGTTTAGCTGTCCGTCCGCCGCTTGTCTGTCCGTCCATATGCTAGACCGTCTATCTACATGTTTGTATGAATACACTGTCACACGCGCACACCCACATACCACACACACATACATACATACATACACACACACACGCACAATATACACATACACATTTGTACACACGTACATATATATACATATACGTACATATATATATTTATATATATATATATATATATATATATATATATATATATATATAT
>NC_068994.1:32402307-32410139 GCF_001194135.2 Octopus bimaculoides
TATATATATATATATATATGTAGGTATGCATATATATGTATGTAACTATTTGTGTATCTACGGTTCTCGCCCATCTGTGTCTGACAGCTGATGCTGGTGTGTTTACGTCCCCGTAACTTAGCAGTATGGCAAACTATACTGATAGAATAAGCACTAGACTTACAAAGAATAAGTTCTTGTGTCGATTTATTCGGCTGAAGGCGGCGCTCCAGCATGGCCGCAGTCAAATGACTGAAACGAGTGAAAGAATAAAAGAATATATGAAAGTGTTATGAAAGTGTAGCAAATCTAACGGCGGTGCCCCAGTATGGCCGTAGCTCTCGAGCTGAAACTAGTAAAAGTATAGAAGAAAAAAGATTTATATATCTGTCTATACATACATACATACATACATACACACACATACATACATACATACATAGTACATACATACATACATACATACATACATACACATACACATATACACAGAGACATATGTGTATACACATACACGCAAACTCGCACACGACCACAGTGTGTGTATGTGTGTGTATACGTATATACACATCCATGCACAAACGCACACACATATCCACACACATCCATACGCACTCTTCAAACACGTACACAGACACATAGACATATACAAACACACATCCACACGCACATCCACGTGTGGGAGCGAGCTTTTCCCCACAGCAGATAGAAGAATCAATGTAATCAGTCACATCCACAAACGTTGTGTAGACCACAGCATACTGTTAACCAATATCAACAACAACAACAACAACAACAACAGTAACAGCTCATTGTTTTTATTTTGTCATGGTCCAGTTGAACAAACAGATTTATACCAGTCAATAAATTCATCCAGCAGAAGATTAATGTTACTAAGCCTTTCCTATAAAAATGCCTCTGGTTATGAGTTCAAACCACGCGCGGCAAACATCAAGATTTTTTTTACTTGCTTTTTTTTTTTGGTGATATATACGAAAACGAAAGTAGAAATATACCATATATATATATATGGTATATTTCTACTTTCGTATATATAATTTGTATGTTACTCTTTTTGTTTTTATGTTTATATATGAGAATATCCTTTATTTATTTATTTGCATTGTTTTATTATTTTATTATGCTTTGTTTTACGTTTAGTCATATGTTTTTTCCCTGCTATTTTTCTTTTTAATTGCTTCTTTTATTCTATACTCAATTGTTTGATTTCCGGTCTATGTATGCATATATATACATATATATATATATGTGAGTGTGTGTGTGTGTGTGTGTATAACATATATGCATATATATATATATATATATATATATATATATATATATATATATATATATATATATATATATATATACATACACACACACATATATGACTGTTTATCTCACCATGTATGTATATATTTACTATAGTTATATATATTGTTTCTGTTCATGTATTTTCTTTTCTTCCACTCGCCTCCCCCGCCGCATATCCTATCTCCGCTGTCATAGGATCATGAAGTGGTCTCTCTATCAACGTAAATATGTAAATATTGGCAAAAGAGAATTGTGTTTTGGCAAAAAACAAAATGGAAGCAAAAAAAATCTATATAATGTTATCTCTCTTTTCCCCTTCACCCTCTTACGTAAATATGTGTCTTTTATTATATATACGTATATATATTATTTTATTGCCTTTTGTTGTTATCTGAGATAGATGTGAGGAGCTTGTAGTGATGTGGGCGGTTCTGTACAGTAGCGGCGATGGTGGTGGTAGTGGTTGTAGCGGTGTTGGGGGTTGAGATAGAGGTGGTCGTGGTGGTAGTGGTTGGTGAAGTAAAGCTGTGACCGAAGCAGTTGCACTTGTTCACAGTCTTAGTCAGAACAGTAAATATACTCATTGCACGTGTGCATGTATGTATATGTGTGTGTGTCTATGTCTTTGTCTGTGCTTATGTATATATGTGTTTGAGTGTGTATGTGTGTACGGATATGTGTGTGTGTATATGCGTTTGTGTGTACACATAATATACATGAGTTGCCTGTATCTATGTAGAAATGTATATCTTCATATATTTGCATTTGTGTGTATTTGTGTGTGTGTTTTGTCAATATATTTATGTATACATGCATTTATAAAACGCTTTAAGGAATATTGGACTTAGCCGCATTCACCATTATTGACCATTATTGACCAATATTGACCAATATTGAACTGCAGCTTTATGAAATTATCGCAAAATCATATCGTTTTCTCTAAGCAGGATTACAGAGGCTCAGTGACGAACCACTCGCATCTGATAGATATCACGCTACTGTTTTCTCGCAGCCCTGCCTTCCGCTCTGTATTTTAGGCGCTTGCAGCAATAAGGATCTGTAGTTACAGACATGATTCATATTTAGGATTAATCTTGAAGACATATGACTAAAGGCGTTCCAGCGATGACCATCACCAATAATGTATATCTAATCTGGTATATTTTGTTGTTGGCACTCCGTCGCTTACGACGTCGGGGGTTCCAGTCGATCCGATCAACGGAACAGCCTGCTCGTGAAATTAACGTGCAAGTGGCTGAGCACTCCACAGACACGTGTACCCTTAACGTAGTTCTCGGGGATATTCAGCGTGACACAGTGTGACAAGGCTGGTCCTTTGAAATACAGGTACAACAGAAGCAGGGAGAAAGAGTGAGAGAAAGTTGTGGTGGAAGAGTACAGCAGGGTTCGCCACCATCCCCTGCCGGAGCCTCGTGGAGCTTTTAGGTGTTTTCGCTCAATAAACACTCACAATGCCCGGTCTGGGAATCAAAACCGCGATCCTATGACCGCGAGTCCGCTACCCTAACCACTGGGCCATTGCGCCTCCACAATCTGGTATATATACGCAAGTGAAACAGCATTAAATCAAAATAGCCATCTATCTGTCATACTTAATGTATTTACACCGTTGATAGGCCACCTACTGCATTATTTGTCTTGGAATAATATCTCTTATCTATTTAGTATGTTAAAAGCACAATAATATCAGAGTAAGATGAAAATTCGTCACGGAAGCATCTAGAGAGGATGCCAGATGCGTTTCGGTCTTTTTGGACCTTTTTAATGGCAAGTACACAGGGTTTTTCTATATTTTATTTCGTGCCGTATATTAGCTCACTCCCTTCTTCAAATCGACGTTGCCTCAACAGGTGCACTGTGTAATACGCTTCAAAGGTAGAAGTGATCGCAGAAAAACCTGAGATGAGGTGTTTTGTTCAAGGACACAACAACGCACCACTCGGTCTAAGGAATTGACCGATCCTAAGTACAACACCCTAACCATTAGACTATGTGCCCTCAAACACATACACACAAACACACACACATGGTTAAAGTGTAGTACTCACGATCGTGGGATCGTAGTTTCAATTCCTAGACCGGGTGGTGTGTTGTGTTCGTGAACAAAACACTTCATCTCACGATGCTCTGTGATCACTTCGACACTTGACGTGTGGTACACCATGCACCTGTTCAGGTAACGTCGATTTAATAGAAAGAGTGAGCTAAAGTGTGGCATGAACATTTGATCACTATAAACGAATCATTTGTGCTGGTCATTCGGCAAGCTGAACGCTCATACGTGATCATCGACTTGAGTCCGTCACACACACACACAAACACACACACACACACACACACACACACACACACACACACACACACACACACACACACACACACACACACACAAGAAATAATAGAAACGTAAAATGGAAAATTCGAGAATCTTTATTGCTCACAACGTTCGTTTCGACCCATGCTGCATCAATCCTTCGCGGTTGGGATACTGTGAAACAGGGTTGTGGTGCAACCTTCGGTGCAAAAGCGTCTCGTTAGGTGAGTTTACAAGGGTATCTCGTTATATACTCGACGAACAGTGAGGAATTTCTGGGATAGATCTAACGACAATTGTGTAAATACCGTGGATGACGTCAGGTAGCCATAGGCGGTGAACGTGCTTCATCTACTAGGTACCTACCCGGAGCTTAAATAAATACTTATATACATATATGTATGTATGTACGTACGTATGTACATATGTATGTATCAGGGACGTGCCGCCTGGGTAGGCAAGGGAGGCAGTGCCTACCCTGAATAAAATAGATCGATAGTAATATTTTCCTTTCATGACAAAATAAGAATCTAATTCAATAAAATTATGAATTTACTCTGATTACTATGCATAAAATACAAACTATTTTATTTATTTATTTCTTTTTGTAAATTTCGTAGGTATAATTTGTCTCTGTCTTTCAACCTCAGAACACGTGCTACGTACATTCCTACAACCTTTTCTTTATACGCCGTATACTCAGTCGCGCGCCCGTCTTTCGCTTATTTTTTTTTTGTGTGTGTGTTTTACTACATAAACGTCACTAATCGCCTACCCTGAATAATTGCTGACGGCACGGGCCTGGTACCATTTTTTATCCATTTCCAAGTAAGTTTATGTATGTATGTATGTATGTATGTATGTATGTATGTATGTATGTATGTATGTATGTATGTAGGTAGGTAGGTAGGTAGGCAGGTATGCATGAAATTCTCTTTCTTCCCTTTCCCGAGCGTCCAGTAACACAATATCTGTATCACGTACTCGCGTTGTTGTTTGTTCTGTCGTTTTTTTCTTTTTTGAACCTATGTATGTATGTATGTATGTATGTATGTATAAGAAAATGAGATAAAGGACTAAACGATTATCTTATGAACTCCATTAGCTTACAGCCGTTTCTGCAATAAGATACAATGGACATATAGTCGAGTGCCTGAATAAAACTTTATAACGTCATCGGAACCTCGAATATGAAGTGCATAGGTTGCTATTTCTCGTAGTTTTCACATTTTCTCCATATTAATTGCAGGTATTAACTGTGATGTTTCGGAACCTTTCGTATCAAAGACTTTCCCGATTACGGATGTTTCCGAACCAGAAGTGGTCATCTTGGTCAACATGCTCTAAGTTCAATGAATATCAAATTTACTTGAATAACTAAATGAATTATAGATGTCTATAACATAGGTGCAGACGTGGCTGTGTAGTAAGATGCTTGCTTAGTAACCTCATGTTTCCGGGTTCAGTCCCACTGCGTTTCACCTTGAAGAAGTGTCTTTTACTATATGACTGAAACAAGTAAAAGAATATATACGTGTATATACATACACACTAGAAGTGTTCATGAAAAAATTTCCCCGACCCACTTCCGGTTTTTGCAGGAAACGGAACTTGTACAGTTACAAATTTTCACAAAAGTTTTGATTGTCTTATTGTTTTGAGTGATTTTAATGCAGAATTTTGTGCTGATTCCAAAAATATGTTTATTTTTTTTTCTCTACCATCGACCGTTTGCGAGATGTATCGGATTATGCTAAAATACACATATCAGCATACATTACATATCTCCATACATTACATATCTTCACACATCATACATACATCATACATCATACATATCATCATACATCATATATCAAACATACTACATCATACATCATGTATGTCATTATATACACATATCATCATGCATCTGGCAACTGCCTGTGTAAATAAAAGCTCTAACATTACATGATCACTGGTTGTTGCGTGTCGTAAATGTTGCAGTAAAACATATTTTTCTACTCTACTAATAAATCATTCATTCCGAAAGTTTATATCTACCTCCATTATTCATATAAAAGTATTGAAAGTTTTAAGTGAAAAGGCAGTGTCGCCACCGCCTTTTGCTACACACAACAAACTCAACAGAGATGCCTCAGTACTCTCGTGGCTACCATAGCTAGTGAAAGGAAATGCTGCGCTTTTGTCTCTCATCCCTCCATCTTTTGTCCGGCGTTCCATCTGGTTTTGGGGCTATACCTGTTTGATCACTGTTTGATCACGAGCACTGTACATTCGTCGATTACATTTCTTTCTTTTTCAGGTTTTTATTGTAAACATTGAATTTTCCTGACCATGGTTACAAGAGGATGCAGAAATTCACCAGCTATGTTCTGTTATGTGTGTGGCTGCTGTGTTGGAAGAAAGCATGTAGCATATATAATTGTGAAAGGTGTTAAGTACTTGATTGCTTATACACTGTATTTTGGAATGAGTATGGGTGACCAAAGAAAACCATGGACCATTCATGTGATATGTGGAACTTGTAGACCAAATTTAGATGGATTGCTTATAGGTGCAAGAAAAGCAATGCCTTTTGCAGTTCCGAGAGTTTGGCGAGAGCCAAAAAGTCATCACGATGATTGCTATTTTTACATGGTTGACATATTAAAGTACAGAAGAGATAAGGGAAGGGAAACCCTTCCGTACCCCAGCATTCAATCCTCCATTGCACCTTTCTGGCAAAGGGCACCACAATTAATGAGGAATGTTATGCTTCTCTGCTGCAGAAATTGCGGGACGCCATCAAAGCAGAGGGGTGTGACATGCTTTAGAGGAGGCGGACTCCTTTGGAGTTCGTCTCCTCCAAGACAACGCCCTAGTTCACAACATACATGTTGCCCAAATGAAAGCACACTCCAGCGGCTATGAAACCCTTCCTCGTCCCATTTACTCTCCCGACCTCGCACCATTTGACTTCCACCTCTTTCCAGCCACGAAATCTTTTTTGACGGGGAAGTACTTTTCGGATGGTGATGAATTTATTTCCGAGGCAAAGTCTTGGCTCCAGGCGCAACCTACCAACTTCTACAGACGACATAAAGCGATGGGAGAAATGTGTTACCATTGGTGGTGGCTCTGTAGACAAGGACTAATGATTCTGCCAAGGCTCGTTTTTCTTAGTCCTTGAGAATTTAAGAACTATATTAGTTGGTAGTTGCTTTTGTAAACAAAAAACAACTACGAACTAATATAGTTCTGAAATTTGACAGGAAAAGGCAGGTTAGTTCGCTGGTATAATCGGTAACACACTTAGCCGCGTAAACAAAGGGATGTGGGTTCGAGTCCCACACGTGCGAGAAAACCTACTTTTTTTGTGTCGAGGGCTTATATGCCCCATTATTAGATTACATACTGGAGCAACGTGAAATGAAGTGTTTTGCTCAATAGCAACCTAAATACTTTTAAATCAGATCCCAACGTTAGATGTTCAAGAACCAAATGAAGGGCAGATTTTCAATCCTGGGATCATCCTGACTCCAAAAAGTTATAATATGTCTATGTAGAGCAAATTTAGGCTGAAATACAGGGGTCCCAGATGGACAGACAAAATTTTGCTTTTATTTATATAGATATTAGGATAGTGCTTCACTTACAATTTCAAGATCATGGTTTCGATTTCCGGACCGGGCGGTGCGTTTTGTTCTTGAGCAAAACACTTCATTTCACGTTGCTCCAGTATGTAAATGAGTAACCATGCGACGGACTGGTGCCCCAGCTATTCAGGAAAAATGTTACCATCTTGGTTATTTATACATCACGGAAGCCAGGTTACATTAGTTACATAATATATAAAAACAGTCAAATTTTAAACTGGAAGATATCTCGAGGCTGAGCTACGTCGAAGTTTCAGCTCAGTAGCCATGATCGCGCATATATGAAGATGCTTGTGTGCGTGCGCGCGCGCGTGCATGCGTGTTTATATGAGATAAACAAAGATAACACCCTTCCTGTTTATCTCACCGAAATTATCATATGCCAGACTTTACGTGTTCCTAACATAAGGATGTATTAAGCACTCTCATGTTATTCTACAATATTATAAACAAATAAACAAGAAACACTCCATCAAATTATTCTAATATACACACACATAAATACATACATACACATATATATATATGTTTATATGTTTATATATATATATATATATATATAT
>NC_068994.1:32411715-32413673 GCF_001194135.2 Octopus bimaculoides
ATGGTGGTAGTGGTGATGGTGGTGGCGATAGTCCTGGTGTTTGTAGAAATGGTCGTGGCGGTAGGGGTGATGGTGGCGGTGATAGCTATGGCGGTGGTGATCAATGATGGCGGTAGTGATGGTAGCGGTGTTGACGGTGGTGATGGTGATGGTGATGGTGATGCATTTCTAGTGATGGTGGCGGTGGTGATAATGGAATAGAAGTGGATAGGTTTACCTGGAAAGACATCGGAAGTGTGGAGGAAGAGGAGGTAAAAGACGGAAAAAATTTTGTGGGGTGTGGGGTGAAGAATAACGTATAAAAAGGGTCCATAGTTAAAATATTTCCTCAGTCGCCCTCCTCCAGCTTCCTGTTACCTTTCTCTTTCTCTCTCTTACTCTCTTATTATCATTATTATTATTATTATTATTATTATTATTATTATTATTATTATTATTATTGTATGCTTTCTTCGTCGACGATATCAAGTAGAGAGGAATAACAGCAGATATGACGTACCAGATTGGGATAGAGAGAGAGAGAGAGAGAGAGAGAGAGAGAGAGAGAGAGAGAGAGAGAGAGAGAGAATTGAGAGAGGAAGATGGGAGTAAGAGAAAGAGAGAGTGAAGAAGAAGCGAAAGAGAAGAAGAAGTAAGAGAGGAGGAGTGGAATATGGGTAAAAAAAAAAAGAGAGAGAGAGAGAGAGAGAGAGAGAGAGTATACACCTACAAATATTGCTCATTCCTGAAAACCAGGAGTTCCGTAATGTGAAACGCATTCCTTATAAACTCATGTTAGAATATAGGTTTCACGTTATGGAATTTCTTTTAACAACGAAATTTTTCCGGATCGCAACGTTTCCGCAATGCGCAGTAATAGCTGTATAACCACCAAATACAACTGGTTACATAATTCAACATAACACATTATATCATAACACCTTGCAACACGATGATATACGCGGTAACACGATGCAGCACAACGGTTGTGTTACCTGAGGGAGATCTGCTACCACTTCTGACAGCAACGTAGAGGGTCCTTTAATGTTTACTATTATCAAGACGGCGGTGAGGTGGCAGAATTGTATGAGGCTCCAAGAAAATGATTTCCAGTATTTAATCTGGCTCAGTATTTAATCTGGTTCAAATCCTGGCTAGACCAACTTTAATTTTCATCCTTCCGCGGCTGATAAACACAGCAGAACTCATCGCAGCATAATACTCCATATCACAAACCCACACAACATAAAACGCAATAATGCAAGATATGTCACAACATATGTTACAGCATAAAACAACGCAAGGAAAGCACAACACAACACTTGACAACACAAAGCAACAGGACTCAGCATAACAACATTATCACAACATGATCAAAACAATTGATCACAAGGACACTGTTCAACTGAAGTCCAGTCTTTTTCTCACCATGAGAAACCCCGCAAAATTATAACATTTTCCTTCTTCTATAAATACAGGACTCTATGAAAGACAACGGAAAGAGAAAGGGAGAAAAGAAAGAAACAGGAATAGTAATAGAAAGAAAGGGGAATATATAGAGAGGAAGGAAGAGCGGCAGAGTAAAAAAAAAATCAAACAGACAAAAAACAAACAAAATGGTGCAAAAAGTAAACTTTCCAATCCCATCCCGTTCCACCCAGTATCTCATAAACTACCCCATTTCACTCCACTCTACCCACAACTCCATCCTTGTCATATAGGAAGCAAATAAAACATAAAGGCAGCGAGAAAAGCACGCACATATAACAAAGAGAGCAGCGCCACCTCATCTTCACCACTGGAATTAAAATGCTGTTGTGAAATGAATGACAAGGTTTCATGTTACTTCCTGTCACACTTGTGTCAGTAATGGAACAACAAATGCAAATTTATGCCTTGATACCTTCATAAACAAATAAGCAAACAAACAAATAAAACAAACTCTCAGAAATAAACATTATTGCTTTTCTTTGCTTTTT
>NC_068994.1:32413988-32419897 GCF_001194135.2 Octopus bimaculoides
CACACACACACACACACACACACACACACACACACACACACACACACACGCACACACACAGATACATACATACACACAGAGATACACACACACACACACACACAGATACATACATACACACAGAGATACACACACACACACAGATACATACATACATACATACACACAGAGATACACACACACATGCACATATACATACACAGGCACACACGCGTACATACGTTTGTGTGTATGCACATGTTACACGTACGTGTATCATATACATATATATATATATATACATATATATATATATATATATGTGTGTGTGTGTGTGTGTGTGTGTTTGTATGTGTGTGTTCTATATTTTTATACTTGATTTTTATATATTTATGGTTTCGTCGTGTGGTATTGTCGTTGTTTTTGATGTTGTTGTTGTTGTTGCCGTTGTTGGCGTTCATTTGCTTAAAAGCCTAAAACAAGAGAAAAGAAGCAAGCGAAGCGAGTCAAAAAACGAAACCCAAAAGACAAAAAAAAAAAAAGAAAAAATTGAAAAGGAAAAGCTATTGAAAGAAGGAAAGAAGAGAAGGGAAAATATCAGAAGAAAATTAATAAACATAATTAAGAAATGAGTAAACAATCAGTGATAATGAAATAAACAGGTAAAAAAAAATATATATAAAAATAATTATTGAGCATGTAAATAATTCGTTAAATGTTTATATATATTGTTTACAGTGGAGTTGATGCCGTTGTTGATGCTGTTGTTGTTGTGTCTCCCCGGGTTAGTTCCTCAGTGGATTAGGCAGCGGCGCAGGTGACACTGACATTAAAGGTAATCAGTCAAGCGGAGGCAAGGAGGGTTTGATCTATGGATCTATAAGCTCTGGATATGCCACATCCCATCCTAGTTGACCACCGCCGTATTTCATATTCTGGCATGCCAGAGATGCTTTGTGTCTGTGTGTGTGCGTGCGTGCTTGTTTGTATGCGTGTGCATGTGTGAGTGTGTGTGTGTGTGTGTGTGTGTGTATATGTGTGTGTTGCTGTTGTTGTTGTAGTTGCTGTTATTGTTATTATTGTTATTATTGATGTTGTTGCAATTGTTAATGTTGTTATTGGTGTTTAGTTGAAACCTGAGTCAGCTCTGACAAAGGTGATCTATGATGAAAGTCGTTGGAAACCACTTCGTGCATTTTAAGTTTGAATCACTTCCGAGATCAATTTTGTCTTTAACCATCTTAGGGGTCGCAAAATACAATACCAGTATACGATGGTGAACTGGAGTAATCGTTAGAGCGTCAGAAAAGTTCTGCTTTTTGGTATGTATTCCTACTCTTTACACGCCGTGTTCAGATCTTGCTCTGGCCGACTTCAACGGCAGACCCAGTTTATTGCCAAACTTGGCCTTTCGATGGGAGCATTTGGCAAAGTCCCCACTATCGCACTTATCTAGATCAGGTCTCTGGTTTTGAGACCTTACTCAAATGCCTTTCTCCTTCCCTTCTGTTAGTTTCGGAGTCCCTGACTTCTAACTAAGTATTTAAAAATCCCGTCTTTCCTTTTTCATACAATATATCACCAGCAAGCTCGCTTGCTATGCAGCGCCGAAGAAGCATTCATAGAATTAATTTGCTTCTTGCGGAGAGGCTGCATGAACACAAATAATGGCGCAGGAGTGGCTGTGTGGTAAGTAGCTTGCATACCAACCACATGGTTCCGGGTTCAGTCCCACTGCGTGGCACTTTGAGCAAGTGTTTTCTACTATTGCCTCGGGCCGACCAAAGCCTTGTGAGAGGATTTGGTAGACGGAAACTGAAAGAAGACCGTCGTATATATGTATATGTATATATATATATATGTGTGTGTGTTTGTGTGTCTGTGTTTGTCCCCCCAACATCGCTTGACAACCGTTCGGCAAAAGAGACCGATAGAATAAGTACTAGGCTTAGAAAAGTATAAGTCCTGGGATAGATTTGCTCGACTAAAGGCGGTGCTCCAGCATGGCCGCAGTCAAATGACTGAAACAAGTAAAAGAGTAAAAGAGTAATCAACTAACTTTATTATTCCTCTCGAAATATGAAACTTTGTTTAACTTCAATCGATCGTTAATTCAAAAACAAGCAAACTTTGGTGACTGTTTAAGCTATGTGTTCGTGGTTGTTGGATGTGGTGCTGATGAAAGAGCAAGAACTCCTAAAATATGCATATGCACCCATTCCCTATTTTTCCAACATCGATGGCATCATTTACATAGACATATTTGTATACGAAACGTCATAACTTACAGTGCTGGCTTCAGTTTTTATAGAAAATCTGAAGGGATAACTTTCAGAAGTTAAGTAATAGAATACATAATCATGTTACCTTCCCACTCTCGCTCCCTAAAATGACTGACGTTGTGCTAAAATTTTAAACTATTATTATTACTACTATATTAATACGGTGGCTTCCGACCCTCATTTTACGGTTTCTCCCAGGATCCCAATACGATATCTTAATTAATTTTGACATGAGCGGCATAATATTTTTACCCTATACCGTATGTGAGACAAGGATCACTTGCGGTAGTGTTAGATATCCACGTTCCAATGGCGAGTCGTGTGGTACCCTTGTTCATATCACATTCTAGATACTACGCGACCTATTTTCTATTGGAAGATCTCAAAATCTTTACAAAAAGAACTATTTTGGTTTCCATGGCAAGTAAAATATTTTTCATTCCCTTCCCTTTCTACTGGAAAATCTACCAATTTTTTCAAAAAGAACTAGCTATATTTGTTTCAACGGCAAATAAATTTTTCTCATTACTCACTCTTTTATTTTACCTCATTACACGGTGAAATCAGAAAAAAAGAAAAACGAAAAAAAAAAAAAGAAATCTATCAAAGCAATCGGAGCATACCAACTCTTTCCCCTAGGAAAGAAATTTAAAAAAACGACATGCTGGTGGGTCGGGTGGGACTCGTTAACACACCACCACGTGTTAATACGATTAAATATTATCATCAGTTTCAAATGTCGGCAAAAGACCAGTAATTTTGGGAGAGAAGGCTCGTCGATTACATCGACCCTTGTGCCCCGAAAAGATAAAAGGTAAAGCCGGCCCTGGCGGTATTTGAACCCAGAACGTAAAGATGGGCGAAATGCCGCCAAGCATTTCGCCCGGCGTGCTAACGATTCTGTCAGCTCGCCGCCTTAAACTGTGAAGTTATTAAGTTGTGTAAGGCTGGCACACACCGAGCAGTAATTAATTTTGTTGATTAATGACCGAATTAAACCTTGCAGTCAGCTTCGACATAACATTTTATCCGACCGTTTTTCTGAGGGAAATATTTATTATATTCAATTCAATAGACTACGGTTGCTCTAACACATCATCCGTATGTGCAGGCACAAATTATATTAAGCGATAGAAATTTATACAGGGTCAAGGGTACACCGTAGCCTAAGAGGTGTAGTGCGCAGATGCGACGACCACGACAGGAGTTTTCGCTTTAGGATTTTGAACGCAATCGGATGTGTTCTATTTTATAAGACAATAGGATTTGATTTGAGGGAGATTTAGCTTCTATCTCAAGCAGCTCGAGAGACTACATAGGTTTCTCTTTTTTTCCCTTTCTTTCTTTCTTTCTTTCTTTCTTTGTATCTCACCCTGTCTCTCTCTCTCTCGCGCTCTGTCTCTGTCTCTTTTCTCTGTGTCTCTTTCTGTCTGTCTGCTTGTTTGTTTGTCTCTCTCCCCCTTTGTTTGTTTGTTTGTTTGTTTGTTTGTTTCTTTCTTTCTTTCTTTCTTTCTTTCTCTCTCTCTCTTCATGTGCCGGAGCATATTTCTTTATATGTGCATGAAGAAAGGCAAAGTGTTTATGTCAGTCGTGTTCAATTATTAAATTGTAATAGCTTTCTGTCCTCTAAGGCGCACTAGTGTTGATGTAATAGACAGGCGTCCCTCTCACCAAATTTCAGAGTAGAAATGAATATCTTTCTGTCCCCTCGCCCCTTTCTCTCTTTCAGTCTCTTTAGCTGTATATGTACTGTATTCACTGGCATACATGTCGACATAGTATACAGTGTAAAAATTTAATGTAAACATTCAAACATCGTCACAATGTTTTCAAATCATGCTAGATTTCACGTGGAATTGTTGGTGTATAAGTCGACCTAACTACTTTCCTACTGTAAATTTTGGTCTGAAAAATTCCAATTGTGTGCCGGAAAGTACAGTATATTTCTGCATGTGCATGCTTGCAATTGTGCGTGAGCGTGCGTATATGTTTGCCTCCAGTGCCGAAAAGTACTATCGTCAAAACAGACTGAATGTCCAGTCAGATGTGTTGAATCGTCGACGTCTAGCAGCCGCGGCCATTCTTCTCATTACGCTTTATTCTGTCCTAGCAGCAGTCTCGGAGGCTCTATAAAGAATCATGGATTCTGCCTTCTCTCTTGATTAAAAGATAAAAACAAAGAGCTATGGAGAAATTAAGTTTGCGATGCTGTTTCTCCTTCTCAAAATTCAAGCCACTTTCTTCATAAAAAGACCCACAGAAAAATAATGCCTCAATAATACAATCTGCAAGAAAAAACAAGTTAGGGAAGGATTAAAATTTTAATGTACCAAGTTTTTAACGGTTAATTAGAAATAATAGGCTGTGTGCTTAAGAAACTCGCTTTGCAACCACATGGTTTCGAATTCAGTCTCACTATATGGAATCTTGAGCAAGTATCATCAACTATAGTTCTTGGCTCAAATAATGCCACGTAAGTGAATTTTGTAGACGGAAACTGTGTGAAAGCCCGTGCTGTACTGTATTTGTATATATATATATATATATATATATATATATGTATATATATATATATATGTGTGTGTGTGTACATGTGTGTATGTTTGCACACCACCACTTGACAACCGGTGTTAACTTGGTTATGTCCCCGTAATTCAGCCTTTCGGTAAATGAGATTGATAGAATATATACTAAAGTTTGAAAAAAACAAACAAACAAACAAAAAAAAAACAAGTATTGGGGACAATTTGTTCGACTAAACTCCCCTGCCAGTGGAATAGCATGCTACTTACACGTTAATTTCATTTCTTCGAACACGTGGCTGCTCATCGTCGATCCCGACGGAGAACCCAATATATATTTCTTATATCGATACAATTCCGCAAATTTGGCGATTATGATGTGGGGAGTATTCGAACCGATTAAATCTTAAAACCCACCCGGTACTATAAGATGGAGGAGGAGGAGGCCAAAGTTGCCCTCTGTGCGATTTGAAATCGTAACGTAAAAAAGAAAAAGAAAAATATATAAACTCTAAGCCATAAACGTCAAAACTTTTTGTTTGCCGCTCTAATGATTCTACCAAGCCATTGGCCTCCGTACATTAAGTATATTAACACTAACGTAACCATGAGAAGAACGATGTATGCTCGATTTCTCACGTATCCTCCTCTCAATAAGAGATAAGGGCCCATTGTACCATGTCACAAAAACAAAAACAAAAAAAATAGAAGACAGAAAAAAGACAGTTACCGTTTAGTTTTGTGTTACAGTTGTTGTTCCTGTTGTTGTTGTTGTTTTTGTTGTTGTTGCTGTTGTTGTTGTTGGTGTTGGTAAGTGAATTCCTCCATTAGGGAAAAATACTGCTTCCAGCAAACTGACTTCATATTTCACCTGGTTGATTAATTCCTGGTTTATATTGTGTGCTTTTAATTCCCCGAACAGAGCGAATGCCCTCGAGATAGTTGCACGCATGCTGCCATCATCATCATCGTCATCATCGTCATCATCATCATCATCATCATCATCATCATCATCATCATCATCGTCATCATCATCATCATCGTCATCATCATCATCGTCATCATCATCATCATCATCATCATCATCATCGTCATCATCATCATCATCATCATCATCATCATCATC
>NC_068994.1:32419962-32422462 GCF_001194135.2 Octopus bimaculoides
GCCATCATCATCATCGTCATCATCGTCATCATCATCATCATCATCATCATCATCATCATCATCATCATCGTCATCATCATCATCATCGTCATCATCATCATCATCATCATCATCGTCATCATCATCATCATCATCATCGTCATCATCATCATCATCATCATCGTCATCATCATCATCATCATCATCATCGTCATCATCATCATCCTCATCATCGGCATCGACATCGTCATCGTCATCATCATCATCATCGTTATCATCATCATCATCATCATCATCGTCATCATCATCATCATCATCATCGTCATCATCATCATCATCATCATCGGCATCGACATCGTCATCGTCATCATCATCATCATCATCATCGGCATCGACATCGTCATCATCATCATCATCATCATCATCATCATCATCATCATCATCGTCATCATCATCATCGTCATCATCGGCATCGACATCGTCATCGTCATCATCATCATCATCATCATCATCATCATCATCATCGACATCGTCATCGTTATCATCATCATCATCGTAACGAGCATCATCACCATCGTCGTCGTCGTCATCGTCGTCATCGTGATCGTCGTCGTCTTCGACGTCGTCGTCACTATCATCGTTATAGTGATCACCACCATCCTCGTCATCATCATCATCATCATCATCATCATCATCATCATCATCATCATCAGCGGCAGCAGCAGCAGCAGCAGCCCTATCTGCTTCGTCGTCATCACCACCATCGTTATCATTAATATCATCATCGTCGTCGTCGTCGTCGTCGTCGTCCATATTATCAATGCAGTCGTCGTCGCCATCGTCATCACCGCCATCATTGTGGTCGCGTTGGTCGTCGTAGTCGTTATCGCCATCATATCTGATATTATCATAAGTGTCACCATCTCTATAGGTGTCAGCACCATGATCACACTTGCAACTGTCATCACCCCTACAACCGCTTCCAACATCACCGCCGTCAGCGCCGCCGCTGTCGTCATTGTCGCTGCTGTCGCCTCCGCCACTGCCGTCGCTGCTAGCACCGTTGCAACCGCTGCTGACGCTGCTAACTTCCACAAGCACTACAAACATCATCCTCATCAGGATTATCTTCTTTTCTATTCAAGGCACAAGGTCCGAAATTTTGGGGGAGGGGGCCAGTCGATTAGATCGCCTCCAGTACGCAACTGCTACTTAATTTATCGACACCGAAAGGATTAAAGGCAAAGTCGACCTCAGCGGAATTTGAACTCAGAACGTAAAGACAGACGAAATACCGCTAAGCATTTCGCCCGGCGTGCTAACGTCTCTTATTTCTTTATTGCCCACAACGGGCAAAACATAGAGGGGACAAACAAGGACAGACAAAGGGATTAAGTCGATTACATCGACCCCAGTGCGTAACTGGTACTTAATGTATCGAACCCGAAAGGATGAAAGGCAAAGTTGACCTCAGCGGAATTTGAACTCAGAACGTAACGGCAGACGAAATACCTCAAAGCATTTTGCCCGGCGTACTAACGTTTCTGCCAGCTCACCACCTTCCATCAGCTCTATTTTCATCTCCGCCATTGTCTTAAGTTTGCTATATACGTGTGTGTGTGTGTGTGTGTGTGTGTGTGTATGTGTATGTGAGTGTGTGTGTGTGTGTACTTCTGCAAGCTAAAGATATTCTAAGCATACTAAAGTGAAGGAGTAACCATTAATATGAAGGAGAAATAATAAGCAGAACGAATAATAAAATGCATACGTAAATAAATATATATAAATATATAATATATATATGAACGATAAAAAAATTAACAGATGAAAGTAAAGAAATTAAAAATATAAATACAACAAAGAATAGAATATTGTATTGAGAAGAAGTCCAAATTGTTAAATATATTACTTCTAAGTTCGGTATCGGATTCATGAGGCAGTTTCCTCATGTGTGAATCCAAGAATGACAGCATAAAGATCAGTACAGCTGGAAGATGTTTGTTTGAGATCAGACAAAGGATATTAGTTACCGGATGATCAATGGTAGTGCAAAAGAAGCAAAAGTTTAAGGAACACAATCGGTGGATCTGCGGAAAATACATGGCAGCATCTGAGGTTATGCTAACTGAGTGCTGATCTCACCCATTCCTTCCTCAAAACCACATGTCCTCCTCCGAGGCTTCCTTCCTACCCTATCCAGAGGTCAGTGGCAATCACCTCCCAGTACTGGGACCTGATCTGTATCTTGTTATCGTTTTCTTCTTATTCGGTATCGGTTGGCAGACACCAGCACACGTAAGTAAATAATTTGCTTGTTGATGTTATAAACAAGAGCCATAAACTCATGAAAGATTAGTCTGTCGGAGGTAGCTTTGCCTGAGGAGACACACCGATGTCAAAACGCCGGGTGTTCCAAACTCCCCTTAAAAAATGAATAGAGTCTCTTATGAACACACATTCTTCTGCCTCTTCATCCACTCATATATCTACCCATCTACCCATCTTCTTACCTACCCATCCA
>NC_068994.1:32426544-32427795 GCF_001194135.2 Octopus bimaculoides
ACACATTTATATATGTATATATATATATATACACACACATGCATGCATGCATACATACATACATACATACATACATACAATTACGTACACATACACGTAGATAAATATATCTTTAATATTTTGATTTACATGTGCTCAGGTCCTCTATGACGTTCAAGTCTGGACTTAGGGCAGGCCATGACAGTGTTTGGATGTTGTGCTGTTGGAGGAAGTCTGTTGTCAACCTGGCAGTATGGGCACGGGTGTTGCCGTGTTGAAACACGTGATTCTGATGACGGACAAAGTATGACACGATGTGAGGACTCAACACTTGGTCGATGTAGCGAGCAGTGGTTACTCCATTGCTTCGGCCGATGTTTTGGAAGACCACCAGTCCAGGTATCTGGTTGAGTGCAATCCCGCCCCATACCATGATGCTCTGTCCTCCCCATCAGTCTCTCTTCACCACACTGCCATCGGCATGACATCCACCCCTTCTTCTCCAAACTCTAGCTCTGCCATCTGACACAGAAATGCGATATCACTTTCGTCACTGCTGATATCGTCAGTTCTGACGTTTTTGAGCCCACTGCAGACGTACCCGTCGATGACGATATGTAATGATGGGGTCCCTAGACGGACGTCGACAAGACAGACTAAAAGATCTCAGCCAGTGGTGAACTGTCTCTGCACAAATGGGTCTCTGGTGAGTCCCTATGGTCTGCCTAGCTGATTCCATTGCCCTCCGGAATCGGTCCTGCAAATGCTGTCGGTGCAGATGGCGATCTTGACATGCTGTTGTAACCCTCGGTCAGCCACTGCGTTGACGATCATTGTATCATTCCCTAATCCATTCAATTGTCCAAATACTGCAGTTCAAGTCATTAGTAATGACCCATGGACGTTGACCAACATGGAGACATCCGATGGCTTGCTTCCTCTGATTTCGTGTCAGTCTTGGCATGCTTGCTGCGTTCGGAAAATTTGGGTACCTTTTATACCCAATCAGTTAATGTAGGTGCCTTTTATACTCGATTAGTCAACGTTTTGCATGTGCATCATACTTTTCATAAAGATGCATTCGCGAGTATTACCATGTTTACGAAAAGTGAGCGAGTTCGAACCCTACAAAAGAAAGTGATGTTGTGGGTCAATGGCATCTTCCAGATGTCAAGTTACCTAGAAATATGATAGAATCCATATAATCTCAATATCGGTTTTTCAATTTTTTTTTGTAGTTCAGTATATATATATATATATATATATATATAT
>NC_068994.1:32427929-32434250 GCF_001194135.2 Octopus bimaculoides
GTGTGTGTGTGTGTGTGTGTGTGTGTGTGTGTGCGTGCGTATGTATGTATGTATGATGAAATGAAACAGTAGAGTTTAAAGAGACTAGTGATGGTTAAATGTCGCAAATAGTAAATATAAAATGTTCACCAAATGGAGTAATTTATTTTGCAGGAGGAAGAAAATTTAACGTTTCGGGTGGAAATCCATCGTCAGTGTCAAATAAAATGTTTTCAATAGTGCTGAGTAACAAAAATAGATTCAGTAATATCAGAAAATGATTTATTTCTTTGATGAAAAAATTCCCACGAAACGTTACATTTCTTTTCCTCCTTAGAACAAAATCACCTACACCAATTGGTGAACATCTTGCACTTCATGCTGAAATCGTAATGGCATCTTTAGTCATCATCACAATCACTAATATTATCGGAAACATTTTCTTGGGGAGTGTTCTTTAATATAAAGCTGCTCAGTGTGGGTTTATGGTCACCCTCTGCAAGATATAGAATAAGATATGTAATGACCTTCACAACGTTATTCAGTTAATGTATGCGGTATTGTTGCTTGAGTTCACTACGACACTTGACAGTTAATAATGTCTGTCTTAGTGCACTATGATACTTGGCGGTTAGTAGTGTCTGCTGAATGAATATGTTATTTAAATACAGCCTCATCTGATCTTCCACCCGTATTTCCTTGCTTCCATTGTATTGTTGTTGAACCTAGAGCTGTCCGCTTAGAAGACAAAAAGCACTACAGCCGTGTTGCAGCCGTGACCATTTTATCTTTTTTTGTTTTGCTTGTATCTATAACTACATTGTTTAGTGAGTCATCTGTGTTATTCTAAAGGCAGGCATCCTCAATTGTGAATTAGTGTATATATATGATGGTATGAAGCAACATTGCGGTCTTCAATAAAAGAACATATATTAATAACTATTTCGCTGTAATCAAAAGAATATTCATTTACATAACAATGCTGAAAATGTTGGCAGAAATTTAGAGGAAGCGAGAGGAGACAAAAACTTTGATTTGTTAGCTTGCTATACACCAAAACATAACTGTCAAATGCAGTGCCAAGTTTATGTATGTATGTATGTATGTATGTATGTATGTATGTGTGTGTATGTATGTATGTATGTATGTATGTATGTATGTATGCATGTACGTTCGTACGTATGTATATATGTGTGTTTATATATGGATGTACGAATGCGTATATATGTGTATGTACGTTAGTTTGTATGTGTGTTTTTATGGATACATTCGTGTATTTATGAATGCATGTACGTATGTATGTATGTATGTATGTATGTATGTATGTATGTATGAGTGCATATATGCGTTTGTATGCATGTATGTATATATGTAGGTGTATAAGTGTATATTTGTGAATATACTTATGTGTGTATGTAAATGTACTCTTTTTCATTTACTGATGTCATTGACTGGACTAAGCCCATGCACATCCTGGGTCAAAAAGCGTCAAAATTTATTCAGTCTACTGTCGGTTCTTATATCATTGATATCTTTTTAGCGAAGCGCTAAGTTATGGTTTGATATAAAGGAATGGAATGCAACCCACCGGTTAACAAAGGTGAACATGAACTCATACATACATTGAGGAAAACGCACACACACACACACACACACACACACACACACACACACACACACACACACACACACACACAAACACACACACACAAACAACACAACACGTACGGTGTCAGAACGCCTGCTGTGCCCCTTCTTGATGACTAAATCTTCGAAGTCTCCATTAGATCTGCCCGTGTCACGCCTTGCTGCCTTTACAGTGTTCACAGAGTATTGAGTAGTAAGTATTTGAGGACGTGTTTGGCAATTTAATAAAACATATCTAATCTAGCACAAACGTTCAAATAACAAATTTTGCACATGCTCTCGATAAGCTTTCCTATAAAATTGTTCAATGAACGCGCCTTTAGTTTCGGCCACTGTTTTAATGCGAGATCGGAATTGTCGACATACTTGCACTAAATGGTCTTACTTCATATCGGACATCGCCTGGATAATGGCGACCTTCTGTGAATCTATTGTATTGTGAGAATGTCGGTTTGTCTCCCATTCACCAACGTTCCAAATGTAATAATCCATAAGATTTAAATTTGGTGAGTTTGGAGGCCACAAATTTGTTGTTAGATGATCGCGAAAATTGTCCATTCTTAGATTATGTGGGCTTTGTGAGGTTATGAATCTTGTTGAAACACGCACAACTTTCCATTGCGTACTTCATGCATCCAGAACTTAGCAATTGTCTTCAGTACCTCAATGTATCCAGAAGCATTTACTCTTTTACTCTTTTACTGGTTTCAGTCATTTTGACTGTGGCCATGCTGGAGCACCGCCTTTAGTCCAATCAAATCAACCCCAGGACTTATTCTTTGTAAGCCTAGTACTTATTCTATCGGTCTCTTAAGCCTAACCGCTAAGTAACGAGGACGTAAACACCACACGATGTTGGGGGGACAAACACAGACACACAAACATGTACACATACATACATATATATATATATATATATATACATATATATATATACGACGGGCTTCTTTCAGTTTCCGTCTACCAAATCCACTTACAAGGCTTTGGTCGGCCCGAGGCTATAGTAGAAGACACTTGCCCAAGGTGCCACGCAATGGGACTGAACCCGGAACCATGTGGTTGGTAAGCAAGCTACTTACCACACAGCCACTCCTACGCCTATAGAGCCATTCCTACGCCTATAGAGCTACTCCTACGCCTATTTATTATAAATCCTTGTAGAAAGATGTGCAGTGACATGACTTACATTACTTACCACCCTTAAAATCATCGCAGCTGCCACAAACTTAGTGTGTATCACTCTGGAGACATCAGAAAGATCTGCACATAACCATCAGTCATTTCCCCTGTTAGGCCTTTGGTCTTGGTTGAAATTTTTCTCATCAGGAAAGAACCAAAGCATACTATGTTCTTGAAGTATTTTAACATTAAGAAACCGAGTTGCACGAATCAAACGATTTTCTTTTGTATACATGAACAGACTTATGCTTAATAAATACGATATGCATCGAAAATCCTTATGCACCAGTTCTGGTAGTCCACCTAGACACCCGAAGTTCTTTGGCGATGGCCCTCATTGATTTTTCGGGATCATAATCTTTAATTTTTTAAAAACCCATTGGATGAATTGCAGTGTCGTTGTAGTGTCCGAACATTTAGAATATTTGTTTCTTTTTATTTTTTGATACAGATATAAAACATCTTCACGAGAGGCTTCCAGTTCCATCTGAACTTCACGTACAAAACATCTTACAACATATAAAAAGACGGCAATGGCAACAATGGCTGCATATGTACATACATACATACATACATACATACATACATACATGCGTACATACATACATATATTTATATGCAGTTAAGTATATGTCCGGTCATAGAGTGACCAATGGTTTTGCATTTGTAAGGTGCTTAGCCCTATGGGTGACTCCTCAAACTCTAATAATGGAGGGCATATACCTCTTCAAACTGGAGGTTGAAATCCGCTACGGTCAGTTAATTGATAAACAAAGAATAAACCTTGTGGGCCGGCGAAGGCGACTTCTCTCCCTTAGAAAAGTTCAGTTGGCAGTCCATAAGCGCTAAAGTGGTGAATGGGGTACACTGGTCTTAGGTTACTTCTAGCCCGTAAGGATCTTTTCCTGTTCAAATCGATGAATGGGGAATCCCATGCTTGCAGCACGTAGCGTTTAAAACGGGGTCATGGGATATAAATCTCGTGTCGGGAATTTAATCGTAAGTCTGGATACCGGGCATCTTTGAAGTGGATCCTCAAAGACTCTCCGTATCTAGACTTACTGTTAAATTTGGTGTTAAACTGGGCAAAAACACTACTGAAGCTTATGAAATGCTTCAGACTGCTTATCGATTAACGTGTATGTGCCAAGCATCTGATTTTTGCTGGCACAAGAGGTCAAGCAAAGGCCAGTTGGAAACTCATGATGATTCGCCTTTTTCGACAGCTAGGGCATCAACTATATCCGCTGGTTTCTCTCTGGCCAGACTGTCAACAAAGAGTACTTTGTGGAGGCTTTGAAGGAGTTCAGTAATAGATTTGATCGTAAAAGGCCAGAGCACTGCACCAGGACAATGCAGTCCACATTTCCACAGTTGGTTACATTGGTAACCAACTAGTTGACAGAAATCGACATTAAAAACTGTCCCTCTACAGTCCAGACCTAGCTGCCTGTGACTTTTGGCTGTTCCTCAAGCTGAAGGAGATGAAGGAGGCTGTGACAAGGGTCCTGGACACCTTCATATTGGAGGACTTCCATTGGGCCTTCACGAAGTAGCTGGAGCGCGAAAACAAGTACATTGAAGTCAGAGGATCCTACTTTGAAGGAAATTAGAATTTTGTACTTGGAATCAATGAATATCTCCCCCGAAAAAGTATCAAAACTTCTAGAATGCACTCTGCGTGTGGGCGTGTATATATATATCTGTGTATGTGTACGCTTTTACTCTTTTACTTGTTTCAGTCACTTGACTGCGGCCATGCTGGAGCACCGCCTTTAGTCGAGCAAATCGACTCCAGGACTTATTCTTTGTAAGCCTAGTACTTATTCTATCGGTCTCTTTTGCCGAAACGCTAAGTTACGGGGACATAAACACACCACCATCGGTTGTCAAGCGATGTTGGGGGAACAAACACAGACACACACACACACACACACACACACACACACACACACACACACACACACACACACACACACACACACACACACACACACACACATATATATATATATATTTATATATAAATATATATATATATACGACAGGTTTCTTTCAGTTTCCGTCTACTAAATTCACTCACAAGGCTTTGGTTAGCCCGAGACTATAGCAGAAGACACTTGCCCAAGGTGCCACGCAGTGGGACTGAGCCCGGAACCATGTGGTTGGTAAGCAAACTACTTACTACCCATTCACTCCTGCGCCTATGTGTGTGTATATATATATATATATAAACACATACACACACACACATATATATATATGTATATATATATATTTATACACACACAAACATCTATATATGCACACACAGACACACGCATACACACATATTGATGTTACTCTTTATGTCGAGTTACAAAAAAAGACAATTTTACTTGAAACTGTAAAGATTACTCGACACTTCATGCAGAGTAACATTTAATATTTTTTTAACAAGAATAGTGTCGACAGTGACTTCGAAGTTTCAACCTGCTCAGCCACCATATGAGCGTGTGTGTATGCGTATGTATGTGCGCGCGCGTGTGCGTGTGTGTATGTAATTGTTCGTTAATCATACAATAAACCGGGACAATTAAGGCAATTTTTTTTTGATTGATTGTAGAATGTAGTGTTCATAGCTCTCTCAAAGGGAAGTAACCATGGAGAGTGTGTACAAATACTTTTTACATCACCAATAGCCAGAAAAAAGATAGCAGTAGCAGCAGTAGCAGCAGTAGCAGCAGCAACAGTCAAAACAACAACAACAACAATAAAATAAAAATATGGATTTGTTTTTTTTTTTTTTTTTTTTTTTTTTTTTTTTTTTTTTTTTTTTTAACCAGAAAAGGAAAGCTAGAAAACAAATATTGGAGAATATCTGGTCTGGCTTTCGACCAGGTTGCCAACACTCTGCCTCGCTCTGTATTATAAAAGTATAATTAATAGCAAGAATAACAACAATATTTGCAGTCGTTACAATCGTCATTGTCGTGGTTGAGTTCGTCGTGGTTGTGGTGGTGGTCTTCGTGGTGGTCTTCGTGGTGGTGGTGGTGGTCGTCGTCGTCGTCGACGTTCTCCTCATCAACGCCATCTACACCAACAGCCACCTACAACAATAACCGTTCAAATTACAATTTCTTTCTTTATCTGTGTTCGTCTGTCTGTCTGTCCGTCTTTCTCTCCCTCTCCCTATCTCTCTCTCTTTCTCTCTCTGTCTCTCACTCTTCTCTCTCAGTCTCTCTGTCTCTCTCTCTTCTCTATATCTATCTATCTATCTATCTATCTATCTATCTATCTATCTATCTATCTATCTATTCGTCTGTCTGTCTGTTTGTCTATCTGTCTGTTTGTCTATCTGTCTGTCTGTCTCTATCTCTCTATCTATCTATCTATCTATCTACCTACCTACCTACCTACCTATCTATCTATCTATCCATCTATCTATCTATCTATCTATCTATCTATCTATCTATCTATCTATCATCATGGACGGACGGTAGACACATCGGCTCCCATGTAAGTTGCATTTTTCAC
>NC_068994.1:32441121-32444140 GCF_001194135.2 Octopus bimaculoides
TAATAATAATAATAATAATAATAATAATAATAATAATAATAATAATCAAAATACAAAGACCTGGAAATAGAGATAACTCGAATGTGGAATCTAAAAACAGAAACAATTCCTATCATAGTAGGTGCCTTAGGTATAATAAAAAAATATTCAGACAAATACATAACAAAAATAGCAGGACTTACAAATATATATAACATACAGAAAATTGCACTACTGGGTACTGCACACATTCTACGCAAAACACTTTCAATACAGTAAACATAAGAGCACCACAGCAAACCACAGCACATACCCAAGGCGCACAGAGCTGCGCTCGGTAGTGAAGTGAAAGCACGTTATAAAAATAAAACTACTGAATAATAATATTAATAAAATGGTTTCAAATTTCGTTGAGTGGGGTAAGTCGATGAAATCGACTCTAGTGCTCAACTGATACTTATTTAATGGAATCCAAGAAAAGATGAAAGGCAAAGTCGACCCTGGTGGAACTTGAATTCAGAACGTAAAGACGGACGAAATTATGCTAAGCACTTTGCCTAGCGTGCTAACGATCCTGTCAGCTCTCCGACCTAATAATAATAATAATAACGACAAAACCAACAACAACAATAATAATAATAGAGTCAAAATTAAAAATGTTAGTGCTATTGTTATCTAGTGAACGATATTTCGACATCTTGTGTATCTTCAACTCGTTCTAAAAATAGATTTGTCAATCTACTTCATTTTGATTAATATATAAAGGATTGAGGTAACTCCTCCAGAAGACATAGAGTCAAAATTGAAGACACACAAGATGTCGAGATATCGTTCACTAGGTAACAATGGCATTCTTCTTTTAATTTTGACTCTATGTCTTCTGGAGGAGTTACCTCAATCCTTTATATATTAATCAAAATGAAGTAGATTGACAAATTTATTTTTTGAACCCGTTGAAGACACACAAGATGTCGAAATATCGTTCGCTAGATAACAATGACACTCTTCTTTTAATTTTGACTCTATATCTTCTGGAGGAGTTACCTCAATCCTTTATATATTATTATCATTATTATTATTATTATTATTATTATTATTATTAAAAATAATAATAATAATAATAATAATAATAATAATAATAATAATAATAATAATAATAATAATAATAATAATAATAATAATAATTCAGTTCAGACAAACTGGCACTGAAAGTCGTTGAATATTTCTGTCTGTCTCTGTCTGTCTGTCTGTCTATCTTCTCTCTCTCTCTCTCTCTCTCTCTCTCTCTCACACACACACACACTCACACACACACACACACACACAAACACACACGCACATATGTGTACACTTATATATACATGTGTCTGTGTGTGTGTATGTATGTATGTATTTATGTATGTATGTATATATGTGTGTATGTATTTGTCCATCCACCCACCCATCCATCCATCCATCCATCCATCCATCCATCCATCCATCCATTCATCCATCCATCCATCCCGTTTTCCATGACGCATAAGTGATCGAGATCGCAATATCTCATTCTGAACGGATGCCGATTACTTGCAGGTTTCAAGGCCAGCAGTTTTAATGGGAGGGGACAAATCGACCTCGAAGAATGAAAGGCAATGTCGACAAATGGAATTTAAAGACCCGGGGAAAACATACAGCAAAGCATTTTGTCCAACGTGCTAAAAATTCTACCAGATCCCTACCTTATATTGCATATATACGTCTATGTTTATAAGTATGTATATATGTGTGTGTGTGTGTGTGTGCTTATGTCGTCTGAGTATGTGGCTGGCTGTGTGCGCGCGCCAATGACAAGGCCCAATGTTCTCGCTAGCCGTTGCTTGGTCGAATTTCGTCAATTTTCGATATATATATATTGTGTTTATAAACACAGCACGCCCATAAAAGATATAGACAAATTCCCTTGTAAATTTGTCTATTTATGCTTATGTTATTGGATATGTGTGTGTAAGTGTGTGTGTGTGTATACTTGTATATACGACGGACTTATGTGTGTGTGTGTGTGTGTGTGTGTGTGTGCGTGCGTGCGTGCGTTTATCTCGTCCAAGTATGTGGCTGGTACTGAGTACGCACCAATGAAAAAAGTCCAACGTAGTCACTAGCTGTCGTTTGGTCAATTTTCTTTCCCCTCCGATTTATATATTGTGTTTTTAAACACATCACGTCCATATAGGATATTATCCCTAGACGAATATTTTGCCTACAATATATACTACTTACATAGCTATTTATGCTTATGTTTATAGATATGTATGTGTATGCCTGTATATGCGACGGGCTTCTACCGGATTTCCGTCTACTGAATTTTATCCAAAATTTATTGTATAAGCAGAAGTTATTGTTGACGCTACTTACAACGGGACCGAACCAGAAAACAGGTGGTTGCGAAGTGCACTTCTTAAATACAGTCATGTCTGCCCCTTTTTTCCTTCTTTGCTTGTATTTATGCATGTGTTCATATGTGTGTGTATGTATGTAGGTACGTATGTATATATGCATCTATCTTTGTATGTGTGTATGTATATGTATACGTATGTATATATGTGTGCATGTGTATATGTGCGTGTGTATATATATATATATATGAATGTATACATGTATGTATAAATACATAGATACATGCATATGCACACATAGACACACACACTCACATACACAAACGCACACACATACACCCCCCCATATATATATATATATATATATATATATATGAGTGCTTGCACTTACATATAACATACACATGGTCAAAAACATATACGTGTGTATATATACACAAACACGCTAACAATTTGTATGTGTATGTATACGTATGCGCATGTATGTGCGTTGTGCGTGTGTGGGAATGTATGCGTTTTAGAAAACATTCCAAACAAAACAAAAACAGAAACGAAAAGGAAAAAAGAGAGAAAGAAAGAAGGAAGGAAAGAAAGAAGGGAAAACAGAAAGACAGAATTGCAAAGAAAAAAAAAACTTCTTTGGCCTTTCTTTTCGACGTGAAGCCAGT
>NC_068994.1:32444826-32445919 GCF_001194135.2 Octopus bimaculoides
TAATGCGAGCATTACATTAAATGCAATATGTAGAGCAATCTTCAGCTGCACAGAAACGTAGAAAATTACAGTAGAATAGACATATTATAATTGTGGCAACATTTAAAATCCAAGTGGGAAGAAGAATACATAAAAATCCATCTTGACATAGCGAAGGCTAGCAGGCTAGTCCCCCCCAAAAAAATATATATATGTATGTATATATATATGTATATATATATGTATATATATATGTATATATATATGTATATATATATATATATATATATATATATTTATATTTACACACACTTAAACATATAAGAGCCTTCACATTGTTTCCGTCAATGAAATTCACTCACAAGACACAAGACATCAATCGGCCTGGGGTTATATTAGAAGATACTTGCCCAAGGTGCTGCGCTGTAGGACCGAACTCCAAACCAAGTGGTTGCGAATAAAGCTTCTTAATCACCACAATGCCTACACCTACAGCTATTCTTACAACTATAAGCCATGCCTGGTCACCCATATAATCAAACCCACATACATATATACAATCACACACACACACACACACATACAATAATCTTCAAGTGTTTCGATATCATTAATTACCAAAATCTGACAGACAAAGATAACTGATAGTATGCAGCCAAATATGAACACACGGTGTACGTGAGCATATGCATACATATATGTAATAGGTACATAGACTATTTGATTGCATAAAAGACGCACGGGGCATTTTAGGTACATCGCAATTTCAACAGCGTATATTTAAGAAAAAAAACTGCTTTTAGTACATTAAAGGTTATGGCAGGTCCATCATCACATATAGGAGCGGAGCCGGGGGTGGGGGATGGATTTATTTTGAGCCTTTCTTTTTTTTTGAAAAGTTAATATAAGTCAAACGTGTTTCTTGTATAACATCAAATACAGTGCATACATAGGCATATTCGCACGTGTGTGTGTAGAATTTAAAATCACTTCTTTAACTTTCTAAAAGACATCTCAACGCTTCTAAAAGCAAACTTCGTTTGTTTATTTACGTTTGTCGTAATTTGAATTTAATATATATAATGATATAGATAAAGATGAATAGAGATCAGTT
>NC_068994.1:32446623-32448071 GCF_001194135.2 Octopus bimaculoides
GAAGATGAATGGAGGCATAACATCGCCATCACTAGTGATCACTCCAAACACCATGATGATGACTGGATGTTTGATTGTTATCACTCTCAGTGCATGTTTTGGGGACATGGCAAGCTAAAGGTTGTTCTGTGTGTTCACCATCTGATCCTGGCAGAAATTTTTCTCGCCTGAGAAAAACTAAAGCATGTTCGGATGGAGGGGATGCTTGAGTTTGTTCAAAAGCTTCGTAGTGCCGTCTTCCTTTTTGTCCTCGATGACTTGGGATAAAAATTGGCCCTTTCTCATCTTGTATGAGGAATACCGAATGTCTTCAAGCACTACTTCTCTGATAAGAAAGTCAGACACTTCTATGTCTCTGGTGATCAACCTGATTGAATTGGAGGGATAGTTGTCAATCATGGCTTAGATCTCACCAATAAATTCAGTTCTTTTCATATCAGAACAATCAAAGTAGGTTTTCCGAGCTGCGTACTTTCATAATCACCATTAGACTCATTCAACTCTTGCCGAATCCTCTGCATTGTTCACAAATTGAAACCCAGACACCCTCAAAAGTTTGTATTGGAGCTTCCGGTGCGAATGCGAAGCCGCACAGCATGTCATTTCCAAACTTCTGGCAAGGTGAATTGCGTCATGATGCTGTTTTTCTTACAGACGGTGCCCAACTAACCCTACTATACTGTGTAGTCGACAAAATCAAAAACAAACAATGAGTATGCGCGAAATTAAAACTATAAAATGGCGTCAATTTACCCATCGCACCCTGTATATACCCATATATACATATAAATACATAAATATACACATGCATACATACATACAAAATTACATATACGCTTGCGTGTGTTCATATATATATATACCAAATGTTAGTACACAATAATAAGTCTTTTGACCCCTCCCTCGCTGTCCTTTAAGAAGCTACAACGATTCTTCTGGATATTGGCCAACTATAATCTTCAATGGAAAATTCTTTCTTCGCAAACAATATTGACACTTAATCAATCAATGCTGATTGCTTCCAAAATTTCGTCCCTCTCTCTATGTTTGTCTTTCTTTCTTTCTTTCTTTCTTTCTTTCTCTCGCTCTCTCGCTATCATTCTCTCTCTCTCTCTCTCTCTCGCTCTTGCTCTCTGTCTACTTCCTCACATTCTTACTGTCTTTCCTTCCGTGTTTACTTAACATTTCAAAAACAACAATACACACGCAGTCGTCTGCATTTGTATGTGTGTGTATGTGTGTGTGTGTGTGTGTGTGTGTGTGTGCGTGCGTGCGTAGACACACATACATACACGGACACACATACACACGTCTATAATTTAACTGTAATGTTGCATAAGGTGGCTCGGAGGCTGAACGTTTCGTCCATTGCACTTATTAAACTTTCGGTTTTGAACCATTTTTGTGATTTTAGTACCGAATAGTAATATATTCTTTCCTTTATAGGC